>NW_012153785.1:0-28744 GCF_000956105.1 Propithecus coquereli
CATGGAAATAAACGAGCTGGACCCGGTTCCTAAACCTCTGGTGGGGCCAGCAGGCAAAGACATGACCGGCGCGCACGGAGGCCACAGGGGGTATGAAGGGAATCCAGCAGGTGAGACCACAAAGGTCTGGTGGGCTCCAGAGAGAGTTCCACCAGGGAAGGCCCCTCTGGGGACGTGATGTTTGAAGATGACACCAAATAACAAACCACACAGACCAGGCTTCTTTAGTTTTGCATCTCCAATGACAAGCACACGCCTGGCCCAGAGTGGGTCACCATCCATGTCGCCACCTCCATCCTGGCTCCCACACTGGTGGCCAGTGGGTGTGTCATAGCTATTAGCTCGTGCAGGTATGTTTACATCCATCATCCCCACCAATCCCATTTTACAGAGAGGGAAAACTGAGGCTCAGGGAGACGGTATGCATCACCCAAATGGTGTTTAAACTCATATCCAAATGGCGCCAAAACCAAGCTGCTTCCCTGAACTCATCCTGCCTGTGTGCTGAACAACCATCCTAGAGACAGTTCTGGAATGGCCCAGTTGGTAACTTCCACAGGCCCCACTGGGGCAGGTGGCAGGCTGGGTTCCCTCTCTCCGTTCCTTCCCTCCTGACCACTTAGGGCCACCAGGCACAAGGCTGCCTCCAGGGCACGGTTCTCCCTTCTCAGGGCACCAGCCCTGGCCCAGACCTGGGAAGGCCACCGGCGACCCCTCGTCCTGGTCCCCCACCCGCTCCCATTGGCTCCAGAAGCCCAGGAGCCTTTCAGGGCCACCTGGTCTCGGGCTGCCCCGACAGGAAACCCGGTGGTACGGTCGCCTCCTGGCGGGTCATAAATACGGCTCCCGGAGATTAGCTGGGCTCCAGGCTCCCGTGCCCGGCCTCTCCAAGGGGCACAAGGAAGGACTGAGTCACGGCCCCCGGCCCTGTCTAAATTGGACTTAAAATGAAAAAATAAATAAGAGAAGGAAAGGGCCTGATTGTTTTTAAGAGCAGAAAAATGAGCTTTCTCCGTGCTTGCACGCCTCCAGAACGACCCCAGGGAGTGAGCTCAGAGCAGCCACGCCCCCCGCCTCCCACTGAACTTCACCTTCAAGGTGAGGCCAGGAGCCAAAGAAAATATTGTGATAAAGTCTAAGTTACTGCTGACGCTCGCCCGGCAACTTGATTAACTGAATTGAGCGCAAACAAATCTCGCAGCTCCTTCCTCTCTGCCAGTTTGGGTGGGGGAGGCAGGGCCTGGGCTCAGAGCCAGCCCCACCCACCCATGCTCGCTTGTTTCTTTCCGTAGAGTACCCGGGGCTCGCTCCAGGACTTGTGGTGCCTGCTGCAAGCGGAAGACGCAGGGCCCCTGTCTGAAAAAGCGTGGCAAAAGTGCTGCTAGAGGTACGAACACGTGAGAATTTCTTTCTTTCTTCTGTGGGCTCTCTCTTGACGTCTCGTGGTGTTTTCCCTTTGCTGTTTAATGTTGTTCAAAGTAAAAAAACAAATTGTAAACTATTAGCATGAAGTTTTAGCGTTCCTCTTTAAATGGTGCAATCCCAAATTTTAAATACAAACGTAAGGGCATTTAACCTGGAAGCGGAATCACAGAAATTTTACAACTCAGATCCGGAGTTTGTACGTGTGTACTTATGCGGCTTTTGCCAGGATAGTGGAGACACCACACAAACCACCTCGACTGCTTTTGTTTCACTTCTTGACGCACGCACATCCTCCCGACGCGGCCTCTAGCCTAGCGATGCAGACGGAAGGGCTGAGAGGAGCAGACCCTGCTCGCCTGGCAGCAGCAATGGCGAACACTACCGGGAAACGACACACGTACGAAGGGCTCCCGGGTCGTTGGTGTTTTTTCTGCATTCGCCTTCCTTCCGCTTCCACGGCACGTCCCGGTTCTGAGAGCCAGGGTGGCTCTTGAGCTGCACACGTGACACTCACCTTTTCCCTGCTTTGGGTGTCACTGACCTTGCACAGAATGCTGAAATCGTGGGGACACTGAACGCTCTGCAGACAGGCGTGGCCAGGAACAGTGTACTGTGCCTGTCTTCCCTCCTCCGCATACGCTCCCTCGTCGCGTTGGACTCCACCTACAAAGCCCGAGTTCAAAGATAAAGTTGTTAAGAATTTTAAGATGGCAAAAGTGGAGCATTAAGCCGAGTTCAGGGCCCTTCTGAGCAGGAGGCCCCTGTGCAGTTGCACAGGTTGCGCACCCGTGAAGCTGATCCTGAAAACGTGTTTATTTTTCTTACTCAAATATGATATGTATATTATAGAAAAGTTAGAACACACAGACAAGCAAAGTCTGAAAGTGAAGATTCCTGCGAGCGACAACTGCCATGGCGCTGGCTGTCTAACTTTCTGGATGGTTCACAAGGCCCATGCCACAAGATCCCTCATCGAAACTCTCCATCAGATTCTCCAGGGGTTTCCCATCACATGCAGACCACAATGCCCGCTTCTTAATGGGGCAACGAGCCCTGGGGGACCCCCCTCCGTCTGCCCTCTTTCTCTGCCGCTGTTCACTCTGCCCCAGCCACTGGGCCTCTTCCCACTCCTAGAACTGAGCCTTTCCCAACTCTGTCCTGGCGTCTGCAGGTCCCCGTGCCTGGGAGCCCCGTCCGCAGGCCCTTCCTGTGACTGCCTCTTCAGCTTCAGGTCCTAGCTCCAATGTCACCAAGTCCGAGGCCCCTTTTCTGTCCATGAACTGCCCTCCAGCTATTCTTCTTCATCTGTTGGGCCAATAACTCTCCCCAGGGCTACGCTTGGTGCCCACGGGATTCTGACCGGGTTTCTGAACCCATCACCAAAGGGTGTGGAATCACCACGATTGACTTAGACCAATGTGGGCAAACTCCTGCCCCCTGGCCGAACCTGGCCCGCTGCCTGGATTTGCAAGTAAAGTTCTACTGGAACACAGCCGTGCTCACTTGTTTGTGTAAAACCTGTGGCTGCTTTTCTGCTACGGCAGCAGAGTTGACTATTGGTGATAGACACTGTGTGGCCCGCAAAGCCTAAAATACTTACTATCTGGCCCTTTAGATAAAAACCTCGCTGACCCCTGGCTTAGACTAGTGCGAGCCCACCGTTGGATCTAGGGATGGGGTCAGCTTCTCCTGAGTCTCATAGCTGCGTCAGAAAGGGGCTGATGCCTAAACAAAGCGGGCGTGCCAAGAAGGCGGCGGAAGGCGGAATGAATGTGGAGGAATCAACCAACAGTTACGGGAAGCACCGGCGCGCAGTAAACACAAAGTCCGCTCCGCTCCAAGGCAGCGCTGTGATTTATTCGGTAAATCCCGTGAGCCGCAACATCCAGATCGCTGCCGAGTTCTTGCCATTGTAAATACAGCTGGTTCTTTATATCGGCAGGTCGGCAACTGCAGAGTCAACCAACCTTGTGTCAATATTCAGGAAAAAACCAATAAAAAATAATACGAACAAAAAACAATACAATATAACAACGATTTACATAGTATTTACATTGTGTTAGGTACTATAAGTAATCCAGAGATGATTTAAAGCATATGGGAAGCTGTGCATAGGTTATATGTAAATACTACATCATTTCGTATAAGGGACTTGAGCTTCCTCAGATCAGTGTCCCCAGGGGTCCTGCAACCAACCCCCCAAGGACACCGAGGGATGACTGCACTCCTAGAACATAGTCTGTACGCACATGTCTAGAACTGGCTATGTCCTTAGGACCTGATCAATTTTTCATATCTGAACGGGGCCCCAGGCAGGGGGCCCGAGCTCTTCTCCAACACTGACCTCCTGTCATTTTCCAGGGGGGTGGGAAGATTTTGAAGTCCCGCCTTATTCTCTAAGACGGGCGCGAGGGCGCCTGCTGACATGCTGTGGACACAGGGAGGGCCCCTCTCGCTGGCCATCGCAGCCACACCTCGCACTTAGAAGGGTGGCTTTATTGCAGCCCTTTCACACTGAGGAAACAGGCTCAGAGACTCACAGTCACTTGCCCAAGGTCACACGGCTAGCCAGTGGCAGAGCAGAGACCAGGATCCAAGATGTACTGCACCATACTGTCATGCTGGGGTGTTGGGGGAACCCTCCAGTGCATTGCTGGACTGTCCAGGAGCTCTGGGATCATTTAAGAAGGGGAGAGACATCCCTGAGCACAGAACTCCTCTTGCACCTGCTAGAGGGTGCCGTGAGCTTCTTAACCAAGAATGGAGGGTTTCATCCTGCACCTGGAAAGAAAACTCCAAACGTGCCTTTCCCAGGGGGGAGCAACGCCCCGGCTCGAATCAAACTCGTTCCCGCTAAAGCACGAAGGACGGGTTGGAGTCCTGCCTATGGTGCTGCCAAATTAAAGTCACACTAGGCCGTAGGATTTGATCTAAGTCTTGGCACCAGCTCTACTATTATTTTTGTTTTTCACTTACATGAATGTACTTTAAAGAAAACTTAAAAATCATTACCATTGATAATAAATTAGCGCCATTTGTCAAGTGAAGAAAGCACACATAAAAATACTTCACTATTACATTAAATGAATCTGTTAATGCAACACCTAAAACCATTCCTGGTCCTACGAGGGCCACGGGCTCTACCCTTTAGGGTACACGACTCAGCACACAAGGCTGCCCTCGGCCACACAGGCATTCGGACCCAGAGTCCTAACTCACCGCATCTCCCAAATGTCCTGTGTCTCCCCAGTCTCCCCAGAGCCTGCCGAGGTCTTTTCCCCTGGACTCGCCCTATCGCACCAGCAAGACTCATTCTCTGTGTACCAGGTTTTCTCCCAGCCCCTGGGAAAGATTTACCCAGAAATTAAGGCAGGAGAGTAGCAGCACGGGGTATAAATTAGGAACTGAGCCATCCGCCAGCCTCCTTTCTAACCCCTTACTCCATCCCCTGAGACGCTCACCATTCCATTCTAGAACATTCTCCAGCAGCCTCCCGACAGGCTGACTGCCCCACGCGGACCTCAGGTGCTCTTCCTCAAGCAGCAATCTGTCGGAAGGTGTCTCTCTCCAGCTTTTGACACGGCCATGGCACCACACAGCAATGAGAAGCAGGCTCCAAACTCACATCCAGAAATTGAGGGAACTTCAAAGCCTGGCTCTGATCTATCTTTCCAGAAACATCTTTCACTACTGAGCGCCAACACGAAGATTGCTGTGGGTTTGGGGGGACGGGTCATAGAGTATGCCAGTGAGATCCAGGTGCCTTCTCCATATCCTCGCCCGGCCCATACGACAGGAAAATGCGCCCTTTCTGAAGAAACACGTGTCCAGCTCCCCTTCCTAAGGGAGGAAGAGTGACGTCCCATTGGTGACAAAGAGAAAAATAACTGAGTATTTGTCAGGACTCTCCCTCCCCCGCCCCTTCCCTCCCTTTTCCCTGTGGGAGGGACTTTAGTCGGCCAGTTTGGCCTGACTTGGTGGCAATTGTAACTCGGCGGCGGAGCAGTAAGAAGCCTAACTGCGGCCACAGACCCAAGACGTGTCTCCAATTCGGTCATTAATTTGTTTTCTGTATGGTGGGTAGACAGACGGCTAGTTGAACCTCAGGATTCATTCCCCTCTTCTCCCATAGTAATTAACTGATTTTTTTTGGATACAGGGTCTCACTCTGTCACCCTGGGTAAAGCACAGTGGCATCATTGTAGCTCACTGTAACCTCCAGCTGCTGTACTCAGGTGATCCTCCTGTCTCAGCCTCTCGAGCAGCTGGAACTACAGGCGTGCGCCACCACACCCAGCTAATTTTTCTATTTTTTGTAGAGATGGGGTCACACTCTTGCTCAGGCTGATGCTAAACTCCTGAGCTCAAGCGATCCTCCCGCCTTGGCCTCCCAGAGTGCTGGGACTATAGGGGTGAGCCACCACGCCTGGCCTAACTGAACATTTTTACTGGGCATGTGGCTGCCCAGAATAAGGACCGCATTTCCCACCCACCTTGGGGTTTGGCATGGTCGCGTGACTAATCCTGGCTGTCTCGCTGCACGTGGAAGGAGCAAACTTGCGTGTTCCTGCAGAGACTTGCAGTGGGAAGGGACGTGGCTTTCCTCCAGCTGCTTTTCCAGGGCAAGCCTGGTTTTCTGGTCCCCAACTGCTTTCTGTGTCTATATCTCGCCAGGTCCTCAGCTTGGAGGACAGAGTGTTTCAAATTGCAACAAGAAATGCTACCATCTTGCGCCATGACTCGCCACTGCCCAGCGAGGTGAACAGTCCCTACTCAGCCTAACGACAACATCAATTGATATTTATTTATTGCTTATTCCCTTACAATCGCTGGTTGAGCATTTCTCACAGGTGACTTAGTTTAATTCTGAGAGGTAGTCTTATTGACTCCATTTTGCAGATGAGAAAACTAAGGTTAAGAGAGGTTAAGTAAGTCACCCAGGGTAACATGGTTAGCAAGGCTCAACTCAAGACTATATGAGGCCAACACTCTTAACACTGACACTGTTTGTCTACCCAAAATAGCAATGGCTACCAATTTTTAAGCATTCGCTCTATGCCAAGGGCTCAATAAGGCCCTTTGTATGTGTTAACTCACATAATCCTCCGAACATATCTACAATGCAGACATTCTCCACCCACCCTCCTTTACAGGTAAGGACACAGATTTGGGGAGGCGAGTTGACACCTGCCTACTTCTTTAAGAAGAGTTTTGCATTTCCCAAGGGGCAACTCTCACCTAGAACCTTCCAACACGCTGCCCTCTGAATGCAGCTGGTAGCCTAACCCCAGGCCCATGGCTTACTCATGAGGCCACAGAGGAATGACCATGTGTGTCCATGTCTCCAACCTGGCAGACCCATTCCCAGGAGCAGAGGCTATTGTTGGAAGGAACAGTAAGGCTGGGTAAGGAGACAGCTCCATATTTCCCAACTTGGCAGTGGCCTAAGCGGTAGCCTGCTAGTCCCCACTCTCTCTCATTGCACCCCAAATTCCATAACAAACCAGGGGCTGGGCCCTGAGGCTGTTTATCTAGTTCAAGTGTCAGCAAACAATTGCCCCAGGGCCAAATCTGGCCCACTGCCTGTTTTTGTACCACCCATGAGCTAAGAATGGTTTTCATATTTTTAAGTGGTTGGAAAAAAATCAAAAGACAACTAATATTTTATGACTTGTGAACATTAATATGAACTCTCGACTGCCTCTGCCAAAAGAATGTGGCAGAAATGCCAGAGTGATGTCTGAGGCCACATGGCATCTACGGGCTTCTTTTGGAACAAATGCCTTGAACCCCTGAGCTGCCATGTAAGAAATATGGCCGTCCTGAAGCCAACGTGCCAACGTGGTATGCTGGGCATACCATGAGGAGATTGCCCAGAGATAGAGAGAGATGCCCGAGGAGCCCCAGCTCTTTGAGTGGACACTCAGCATCCTCTGCATCGGTATCTGCATCAGCATCTGCGTCAGCATCTGCATCAGCATCTGCGTCAGTATCTGCATCAGCATCTGCGTCAATATCTGCATCAGCATCTGCATCAGTATTTGAATAAGCATCAGTATCTGGATGAGCATAAGCATCTGCATCAAAATCTGCATCTGCATTAGTATCTGAATAAGCATCGGTATCTGAATAAGCATTAGTATCAGCATCAGCATCTACGTTAGTATCTGCATCAATATCTGCATCAGTGTCTGAATCATCTGCATCAGTATCTGCATCAGAATCTTCATCAGCATCTGCATCAGTGTCTGAATCAGAATCTGCATCAGCATCTGCATCAGTGTCTGAATCAGAATCTGCATCAGCATCTGCATTAGCACCTGCAACAGTATCTGAATCAGCTTCTGCATCTGCATCAGCATCTGCATCGTCTGAATCAGCATCTGCATCAGTATCTGCATCAGCATCAGTGTCTGCATCAGCATCTGCATCAGCATCCTCTGTCAGAGCGGGCCTTCAGGGATTCCAGCTGCCAGCTTTTCCTCAAGCCACTCTAGCTGACACCATGTAGAGTCACAGACGAGCTGTTCCTGCCAAACCCTGTCCAGACTGCAGATTTGTATGATGAATAATAATGGCTGTTTTTTTTTAAAGCCCCCAAAGGTTAAATGACGTGTTCAAGGTCAATAGTTCATAAGTGTCAGAGCTTTTGCTTGAGCTCCAGCTTTGTGTGGTTCCAAAGCCCCTGGCTTTGGAAGTACAAGGATTAAATGAGATGACGTGTGGAGAGGGCTCAGCCCAGCACCTGGCACATGCCAAGTGCTCCATGAATGGGGGCTGTTGTCACTGCTATGGTTGTTATTCTTATCATCATAAGTTGCCCAAGGACCCCAACACTTCAGGGTCAATTAGGTTTCCCAGCAGGTTGCCCAATGCTGGGGCTGTCCAGGGCTCTTTCCTCTCATCCTCTCCTGAGAAGAGAGAGGAGACGTGGGCAGTGCACTCAGGGCCGGGCTGGCACACGGGCTGCTCCAGAAACCTCAGCTTCCATTGCTACGCAGCATGAGTTGCAATAGAGACAGGGCCCCTGCTTGCCTCCTGACCCTCTGGCTTCTGCTTCTCGCTGGCCTTGTCTCCAGGGGCCAACAAGATGGATTCAGGGTCCATCTTATGGGTGGATCCAGGATTCACTGGGACCAGCCAAGACCCATTTATCGGCCCAAGGTCCTCCCCAGGAAGCTCACCTCGACCCCAGCAAGATCAGCTCGCAAGGCAAGACACCTCTTTGCATTTGGCAGAAGCAGCTGACATCTGCCAAGCAGAATTTCATTCTCAGGGCAGAAATGCTCTGGGACTCACAGAGCTTGGAAGCCCTGCCATCGGAACCAGGCCCTGGAGCTGCTGTGACTCATCCCTTTCCCAAGGTCAAGTGTTGTTTTGAAGGTCAATTGTCCTAAGGCTCCCGAAGTCCTCAAGCCTGCAAGCACGTCTCCTGGCCCCCTTCCCTCTCTCCATCCCCCCACGGCCTTTACCTGAACTCTGCCCCCCTTTCATAGTGTACCCCGTGTTTTTATAAATAGCCTGGAGATGTTTGGTTTAAATTCTGAGGCTGGACCTCATCGCTTCTCCACCCAGAGACGCCCTTGGGGCCATGAGTTAGTCACAGGCATCTGGAGTTTCATATCCTAGGGCTGGTACCAAAGTGGGCGTCCGGTGGGGATGCTCCTTCCTGGCCCACTCTGGAGTAGTGTGAGTCAGCCGTGTGCAGAAGCGCCCTGTGGCAGTCTGCAGCTCCGCCCCAAAGAGCCAGGCTTCGGACAAGGGCATAAAGCTGAATGTGCGTCTGACGCTGGACCCTCAAGTTAACGAAGTGACTTGCAAATCCTCGAGCTGCCACGTCTCCAGCAGGCAGGAGCCTCCAAGGCGGGCGGTGTCTGCATTGCAATGCTGGGCTCTGTGCCGTTCTCCGAGCAGCCTGGGATGAGGATTCCGATGTGTGTCCCCTCCAGCCCACTCGTGCGAGAACCATGTGGGGATCTCATTAAAAACCTGGATTTCCAAGTCCTAACCCAGACCCAGTGACTCCAAATCTGAGAATTATGCATTTTTAATGAGTGACCCTGGTGATTCTGAAGCACAAATTGTCAGAGCCGTGGTCTAGGATGCTGAAAGTCACGCACAGCCACTAAGCACCTACTAAGTGCCTTTCAATGAACACTTATGAGGGACCTCCTATGGGCCAGGCATTGCCCGGACCCCTGGGGATTCACAAAAGAAAACAAAACATAAAAAATAAGACAGACAAAAAATAAAATGAAATAAAAACAGAGAAAGCTCCGTCTTTGTGCAAATTTCAGTTTAGAGCCTGCGAGGGTCTTTCTTGGTGTTGGGGGAACAGACAACAAAAAGTAAACACAGAATGAGATCCTTTCAGAAAGTATTAAGTGCTGGGAGGGAAGAGAGTGGCATGACGGGCACAGGGGGACGCAGGGCCATCGTAGGAGAAGGGAAGGGCGTGGGGCAGAGACCCCGGCCAAGACGCCAGGAGCAGGAGGAGTCGGGGAGGCCGGGTCGTGGTGAGCACTTTACCCAGCTGCCTGTGTGGTCCTCACCCCACCCCTGCACGGGAGTCTGAGGATCCCACGCCCACCCCCTTTTGCACAAACCTCCTCCGCCGCTGCCTATAGCCTCCATCTCAACGGGTGGCACCTCCATCGTTCCGGGTCACATTTGTTTCCTAATCAGGGCCGCCTGAACAAGGTACCACTGCTTGGGTGGTTAAACACAACAGAAATTTATTCTCTCACGGTCCTGGAGGCCACCAGCCTGGCATCGAGAACCACATGGTTCTCGCACGAGTGGGCTGGAGGGGGCACACATCGGAATCCTCATCCCAGGCTGCTCGGAGAACGGCACAGAGCCCAGCATTGCAACGCAGACACCGCCCGCCTTGGAGGCTCCTGCCTGCTGGAGACGTGGCGGCTTGAGGATTTGCAAGTCACTTCGTTAACTTGAGGGTCCAGCGTTCAGACGCACATCAAGGTGCTGGCTGAATTGGTCCCTGCGGGGGGCTCTGCGGGAGACTCCGTGTCCTGCCTCCCTCCAGCTTCTGGTGTTGTCACAATCCTTGGTGCTCCTTGGCTCGTAGCTGCATCACTGCGAGCCGTGCCTGTCTGTCCCCTGTGTGGCCTTCATACCTGCTGTTCTCTCTGCCTAGATTGCTCTTCCTGGAAGCATCCAAAATGGTTTCTCCTCTTACCTACTTCAATTCCTTCTTGGTGAGGCAAAAACAAACAAGAAATCTGGGTCAGGAAAGGCATGGTCCAGATCTCAAGCAACCTAGTGTACGGCATTGCTATGTGCGATTCCTGTAGCACGGGGGAAGAGGATCTGCTGGGCAGGTCGTCAGGACAACCTCCTGCAGAAAGCTTGGGCTTAGCAACCCGGGCTGCTGTTTGCTTCTCTCTGGGCAGCCTCATCTTCTGCCTCTGCATGGAAACTTCGCTTTTCTTGTAGGGCCAGTACAGGGTTTAAATGTTATAATCTGGGGCTGGGCAGATGCTCTATAAAAAGGATTATATGAGAGCCCTTTGCTGCCTCAGTTTCTTCCAGCTGCTGGCCTAGAATGTGGATGGGATGGTCGGAGCTGCAGCAGCTACCTTGACTCACGAGACCACCTTGAGGATGGAGGTCACATGCTGAGGATGACAGAACAGAAAGATCGTCATCTAGATCTCTGGTGATATTTTTATGTGAACGAATAATAAATGTCTATCTTATTTAGACCATAACATTTTTTCCCATTATCTTTAGTGAAACTTGATCCCAACAGATTCAACTGGTTAAAACTGGAAATCTGAAGTGGGACTCTTCTGAAGTGTTTTATAAATGCAGCCCTACACATTTTAAATGTTTAGACTTCACCAGAAGTCTAATCTCTGTTTTAATGGCACAGTTTGGGACAAGGAGAAACAAAGGCATGGCTGTGTAGACAGTGTTAATTACAGCAATTGTGAGTGGCACAGAAAACTGGTTTCTCAGCTGGGGGTGGGGCTGGGGGCGGGAATAGGGAGAAAGTGGGTGGTGGGAGTGAGCTTGAAATGTGTTCCACGGGTGGGGACAGAACATGTGTTTACGCCATTAGCAGAATTAGATTCTGGTCAGTGGCCACAGCTGGAGTTCGTAAATAGCCTTTGAGTAACTGTATTTGTACCATTTTTCTGGTCTGATCAAAATGAAACATCATTAAAAACAGCTCCATTGCCAACCATCGTCTCTGCCTGGGCCCTCGGGTCGCAGCAGGCTGCATGTAATTGGTTTTGAAGTTTGTATATGCGAAGTGCCTTTGAGGATGGCCACCTAACAGAGCTCTGGTGGAGGCAGAAACTTTGAGCGGTTCTCGGCCTTAAGTGCAAAAACAACAAGCAGCCGGGAAGCGCAGCCTTTGATGAACGAACCCCAAACCTGGAGACTCAGGTAGGGTGGCTTCCCTCTCACCCATCTAGAAAGAGCGAGGCCCTCTTAGGATGAGATGGGTGGGAGCTGGGTCCTCCCAGGCCTTATGGGTCAGTGGTTAGGGACCCAGACATAGCTGGCTTCAAATCCCTGTTCTGTCATTTACTAGTCAGGTCACCCCAGCTAAGTAACTTCACTCCTCTGTGCCTCATCTGTAGAATGGGCACAATAGTAGTACCTCGCTCACACCGATACAGTGCCGGGAACGATGCCTGGCTCACGGTAGACGTGCAATATACGTGAGCTACGACTACTATTATTATAATGACACAGATTCTATTTGAAGTTAAGCCTCCCGGTAAGAGTTTTTATTTCATGACACTTTGTATGTTTTTTATTATATTTATTCCATTAAAAATTGAACAAGGAGAAAGTTCGGAAAGTCATTTTCACTTCGGGTTCTTATTGTAAAGCAGATAACGTTGGAAGAAATTTCAAAAGCGTCTAAACAAAATGGATTTAAATTTTTTAAACAACCCAACAAATAGTGGCAAGCATATCCAAGCCTCTCACTTAAAAAAGAAATCGTTTGCAGTCAGGTTCAATCCTGAGAATGCTTCATTACTAAACTGCTTTCACGAGTTCGCCTCCAATTTAGGTGAGTTGGTGTGGAGAGAGGGGAAGCCAGGGGCTTTTTGCTTGACGGACAAGCCAAGGTGTCCCGGCAGGGAAGAGACGTTTGTCTCTCAGAGATGAGAGACGGGGGTGGGAGGTGGTGTCTGTGGTCGGTGTCTAGGAAGCAGTGGGTACTAAGGAGGTCACTACCCTTCCTGAAACCTTCTGTCTTCTAAGATCCCTTGTGCAAGGTCTCCTGCCACCCCACGCTGACGTCCGCTCACCAAACAGCTGGCTGACAGTGTCAAAGACAAACATTTGGTCAAGATGGAAAGAGTCGAAAACTTCAGCCTTTGGGTTTTACACTCAAAAAGAGGCAACAGGGGGCCTGTTGTTTGGGCTCTTACTTCTGGTGAAAGTGCTCTGGTTTTCTTTGAGGGGGGACACCCCTCCTCCATTCTCAATCTAGATTGTTTCAACGGAGTTGCCTCATTCTACACCAGAGGGCAGGCACGTGACCCAGGCCTGGCCAATCAAAACACCACATCCCCTTGGCTACAGGGATTGGGTCAGGAATGGGCACATGACCCAAGGTGGGCCAATCAGAGTTGACTCTGGGATTTTTGCTGGAACTATTGGGAAAGAGATGCTCTTTCAGCTGAGATTCCTGAACTTGTAGAATGTGAGTGTGGAGTCGTTGGGGGTGGGAGGTGAGTGGGGAGGTTTAGCCAATGCTTGAAAGAACTTGCCTGAGAATGTAGCCAAGGTACAAGGAACTAGAGTATGAGATCATGGGAGAGAGACCCCTGGAAACATTGCACCTCAAATCCAGCCCCATCCTGACCTGTTACATGTGCCAAGGTATTTCCATTTTTTGTCTTAAGCCCATTTCAATAGATTTTTCTCTTACTTGTGATTAAAAGGCCTTGATTCACCCAGGTGGAAAGCTGAGACCTTAGACCACAGTTCACTCCCTTGGGAACTGGTCACAGGTAGGAAGTAGTTGGTATCATAAGAAAAAACCCTACTATGGGTCAGAAGGCAGCTGGGGACTCATGTAAACTACCAAGGTCC
This sequence comes from Propithecus coquereli, assembly GCF_000956105.1. Taxonomy (NCBI): domain Eukaryota; kingdom Metazoa; phylum Chordata; class Mammalia; order Primates; family Indriidae; genus Propithecus; species Propithecus coquereli. The sequence goes on from NW_012153785.1 coordinate 13,510, forward strand.
CTGGACAGGACAGAGAATACTCAGCACTTGGGTTCGTCACGATAACCCCGAAGGGCCAGTGGTAGGACCTCAAGCTGCATTTGTGCCCCCCCAGTGCTGGAACGGGCTATTGCCAATTGTGCCCATGTTCTGGAAGGTCTATTGCACTGTGCTAGGCACTTGAAACCAACGAGAGCTGGCAAACGTGAAGGGCAGAGAGGGAACCAAGGCTGTTTCTGTTGACCCATGGTGAGAGAAGGAAGAGAGAATGAATGAATGAATGAATGAATGAATGAAAGCTACTAACATGTATTGAGCACTTACTGTGGGCCAGGTATGTCCCAGGAGCTCTCTACATATCCCTTCATTGGATCCCCTTAATTCTAACAAGGCCAGTCCTATGATAACCCCCATTTTACAGATGAAGAAACTGAGGCACAGAGAGATGACCTCGTCCAAGGGCACATACTTGGCCAACCACAGAGTCAAGAACTTACAACCACGGCCAATCAGTGGGGGCTCATGGAGCCCCTGCTCAAAGCCAAGCACAGTGCCAGGTACAAGGAAGGTCATTCCGTGCCAAAACAGATGCAGTCTCTGTCCTCACAGCCCTTTTCATCATCTGAAATTATCTAAGGAAATAATATTTATTTGTACACCAGTTTCTCCACCAGAATGTCAGTCCCATGAGAGGTGGAACTGCGCCGGTCTCGTTCACAGTTTTATCTTCAGGGCCTAACAGGACGTGGCGCGTACACGCTCAAAATTTGTTCAACAAACAAATAAATCTAGAGAGAGTTTCTCAACCTCGGTACCATTGACATTTGGGGCCAGGTAATTCTTTGCTGTGGGATGTGCACTGTGAGATGTTTAGCTGCACCCCTGGCCTCTACCCACTAGGTGCCAACAGTAACCGCCTCAACCTCCCCCAGCTATAACAACCAAAAATATCTCCAGACGTTGCCGAATGTCCCTGGGGGGAAAATCACTCCCAGGTGAGAACCACCGGTCTGGAGTGTTGGAATGACCCCGTGGAAAACTCGCATAACCGCCGGAGCTTAACAGCATCCGAGTGTCTGACACGGCACATATTTGACACATGGCATCGCCAGTACCCATGTCAAGATCCTGAAATATCAGTGATGTGAGCGAGCACCACTGGGCCTGAAAACTGAGAAATGACTCCAGCCCACAAGTATGCTACAATCCCCCGTCAGCACTCGAAACCCTGAAATCTATACATCTGCAGTGGCGAGACAGAACATTCAGACCCTCGATGATGTCAAGAGGCAACCGGGCCTGAACTTAGTCACTGCAAGAAGAGTCCTATTTCAGAGGTTTTGCTGGTTTGAGGAGAGGCCGTTTCTCGGGAGGGTGCCATTTGCAGATGGCAGCAAAAACAGAATGTAATTTGCCTTTGCCACAACTGGCAAAAGTGAGTTTTCATCAAGAAGGTTCTGATTTCCTTTGAGTGGCTTGTTTTTTCCCACGGATAGAATGAGAGAAAAAAAATTTGCAAACGTGAACACCTCTCCTGGCGGCCTGAGAGCCCCCCAGGCGGCGGGGGCTTCTCTTCTTCTCCAGTGCTGTGATGTAACACGGGTACAGATATCACATATGTGAAAATTATTTCTGCCATATGGATCCCATACAGAAATCACAAATACCGTCGTGTGTAAATCTCGTTTTTTCTGATTCAGGTATTTTTATGAGTCACCCCATCTAATTTTTGCAATGGCTCTCTAGGTAGGTTATACTCGCCCCAACTCTAACGATGAGGCGACTAAGGCGTGGAGAAGCTAAGTGACCTGCTCAAGGTGTCTACCACCGCCTATGGTTTCCATCACCAAAAGCAGCCCCACCCTCCACGTGGTCACTGGGACCACGATCATAGGCGTCCCTCGGCGTCCCCACTTCCCTCAGCCCGCTCGGCCGCACAGGTCCTGTGGCTCTAGTTCCAACAGACGTCCGAGGTCTGGGTGTGTCTCCCCTCTGTCACGCCGTCCCGGTCCAGGCCACCTGTCACTGGCAGGACAACCTCCTCTGGTTTTGCCTCTTGTCTCTGGCTCCTTGGTCCAGGCCACGCTCGCCGGGCAGCCAGTCCTCCTGTGCTCCTGCTGAAACGCGCGCTGAGGCTCCGCGGCCCCGGGGCCAGGTGCAGGCCCTGAGAGCGGCCCACGGGCCTCCCTGCCTGCCCAAGCTCTCCTTTCAAGGGTCCCTTTGCCCTTCACCTCCCTTGACCACGCCTCCCTTGACCACGCCGCCCACGCACATTTCTTGGCACCCACTGCATGCCCACCCTTCACATTCTAGACACTGGACATGTGGCAGTCACTCAATGAGGCAGAGCTCCTGCCCTCGGAGAGCAGACGTTTGCAGCCTGTGCTCTGATGCAACCAGATGGAAGCGACATCCCATTATTTTGCTATATTTTGTTTTTCAGAAGCAAGTCACCAGGTCCAGCCCCCACACAGCGGAGGTGGCTACACAATAGTGTGGATACCACAAGGTGGGCAGGGACCGTTAGGGGACACGGCCAAAGTAGCCTCCCCACACCTGTCAGCGTTAAGTACCAATGTCTCCTCCTCCAGGAAGCCTTCCCGGACTCCTGGGCTAGGAGCCCCTTCTTTGAGCTCACATGGCTTGGGGATTCCCCTCATGACACTTGCGACATTGCTGTGTGTGACTGCTATTGACAGGTCCCTTGGCTCGCCAGGCCGAATGCTCCATCTTATTGGCTTACTCTTCGCTGAATCCCCAGCCCCTGCCAGCCCTGAGCGCAAGATAGGCCTCGGGATCTTTTAAATTATTTCTTTATTAGCTGAGAAGTAGTGACATATATTACTTCTATATTCATTATTTTATAGATACATATAACAGACTACACAGAATTTAAAAGAGATCATCTAAGAGTGAGTAGCTGGCTTATTTTATTTTAGCAACAGAAATTCCTACCCTCCCCCACACCCCACTGGCTGCGGAAACTTGGACAGTTGTTTTACACATCCACCCAAGTTTCCTCATCTGTAAGCTAGGAACGATAGCTGACATTTATTGAGCACCTACTAAGTACCAGGTATTACTCTAAGCATTTCGTGTATATAATCTCATCTAATCCTCTAAACAACCTGATAAGGTAGACCCAACTGCTGCTATTCCCATTTCAGAAATAAGGGCAGGAGGCACAGAGAGCTAAGCTAAAAGAGTCAAGGATTTGAATCCAGGCTACCTGGGTCCAGAGCCCACCTAACTTATCAGGTTGCTGTCAGGGTTAAATGAGATAGTGGGAACACAGTTCTTAGCTCAATGTATGGTAAAGTCTCAGTAAACATTGCTATGTAAGTCTAACTTCAGCTGAATACATCAGAAACTCAACTACAGCTTATAAAGGAGGGGTTCATTTCCTCGCACATAGAAGGCAGCTCATTGCTGGCACAGCAGTGCCATGATGTCATTAATACCCCAGGCTCGTGCTCCACCAGCCTCAGCAGGCAGCTTCCATGCCTAATGATAAAGGATGGTCCAAGATAGCTGCCAGAGCTCCAGCCATCACATTGGAGTTCCAGGCAAGAGAAACAGGGCAGAGGGAGGAAAGACCAAAAGGGCTCAATTGACAGTGAGTAAACTTTTTGTAAAGCCCCCTTTTCAAAGCTCCATCTGGTGATTTAGGCTTATATCTCATTGGCCACCTCTAGCTGTAAACAGAGTTAGGATTGGGGTCTTTTAGCTAGACACAATGCCACACTAAATAAACTGGGGTTCTGTCCGTAAAGAAGGGAAGAATGGACATTGAGTAGGCAACTAGGGATCTTTCTCAATTTTCCCTTGCTTCCTTACACTATTAACCAGAAGGCCCGCATATAATACTGGAGTGCTCTGATTGAAAGAGAGAGAGAGAGAGAGAGAGAGAGAGAGAGAGAGAGAGTGTGTGTGTGTGTGTGTGTGTAGGCAGCAGCTTCCGTCTGTGCCCCTCGCTGTGACTCTGAATTGCCCCGGAGGTCCCTAGAAACCACACCACACAGGATGAGAAATCATTGTAGGGTCCGCCCTGTTCACCTTGTTCGAATTATCTATCCTCTCATGTCTCAGTTTCACAACTTGAAAAATGGGAATAAGAAAGGCGCGCCCTACAAGATTAGGACGAAGATTAAATGTGACAAAACAACGTAAGCGTTGGTACAGTACCTGGCAGTCGGTACACATTCAGTAAGTGTCACCTAATATTGTTGTTTTTATAACCTATTAAAAAAAGCACTCAAATCTAACATCTGGGCCTTGAACTTCCCCAAAAGTGCTCCACTGGCGTTTTTTTTTAAACCAATGTACCGAATCCCTCTTGGTTGGCAGGCGGCCACGGACGGATTCGGGGCAGCACAGAACGCAGCGGAGTGCCAGGGTGCACCCACCGCAGCAATTTTCCACAGACTGTGCCTGGCAGGCCCCGCTCACAGTGGGAGCCGCGGTCCCCGAGAACGGCGCGTCCTGGGCAGGCTGCTCCGTGCGCCCCCGGTGATTCATGCACCCATGCACGTCTGGGGGGCTGGGACCAAAGCCAGTGTGCTCGGTTGCCAAGTAGACCTTGGCGGTCCTGCCTTCCCGGGGGCCGGGCACCCCCCGAGCTTCTTTGCTACTGCTCAGGACTTGGGCCCACCCCGAATTCCACCCCGCAGGGTCATTTACGGTGTGTGCTCCACCCAGGGCCTGAAATATGTGCACTGACCTCCTACAACACGGACTCAACAGATCCCGGTTCAGACACAGCGCACCACGGGGTATGAGGATTCCCCAGGGGAACAGACAGAGCCCCCACTCCACCGGATTCCAGCTGGTGCGTCTCAGACCCGGGTTTGAATCCTGGTTCTGCCACTCTATGATGCTGCCTATGGTAAGTGATATAACCTCTGTGGGCCTCAGTTTCCTCATCTGGCAAATGGGATGGTCGCAGTTTCTACCCCCTTTGGTGATGACTGTAGGTGGCAGTGCACGGGAAGGGCCATGCCAGGTGCTGAGACATGCCTGGAACCATGGGCCACCATGACCATCGTCTCATCATGGAGTTTTATGTGTCCCATGGTCCAGCCCCTTGTCACCTCTGATCTCATCTTTTGCTGTCTATGCCCTTCACTTGCTCCAGCCACACCGGCCTCTTTGCTGGTCCTTTGCCACACTCGCTCCTGCCTCAGGGCCTTTGCATCTGCTCATCCTTCTGCCTGGAAGACTTTCCCACCTGGCTCACGCCCTCTTCTCCTTCCAGCCTTTGTTCAACTGGCTCTTCTCAGGGAGACCCTCCCTGAGCGCCTTATTTAAGGGTGCAAGCCCTCTCCTCACCAGCCTCCTTCCCTGATTAATTTTCCTCCAGAGCACTGCCCTACCGCCTGGCACGCCACACATTTTCTTGTTTGGGGCACTGTCTGTCCCTCCTCCTGTATTAGTTATCCACTGCTGCATAACAAATCACTCTGAAAACGTAGAGTCGTAGAACAGCAAACATCCATCGTCTTACAGCCTCTGTGAGTCAGGAATTTGGGAGCAGCTTAGCTGGGTGGCTCTGGCTCAGGTCTCACGACGCTGCAGTGGAGCTGCCAGCCAGGGCCGTGGTCATCTGGGGGCTCTGCTGGGCTGGGCAGCCTGGTTCCCAGGTGGCTCCCGCACGTGGCTGCTAGCAGGAGGCCTCCGTTCCTCACCACGTGGACCAGCCCTAGGACTGCTCGAGTGTTTCGCACTTGGCAGCTGCTTCCCTCAGAGTGAGGCAGCCAAGAGAGAGCAGGGTGGAAGGTGCAATGCGGACGTGACCTTGCGTCATACGTCACGGCCACAGTCATCCCTATTCAGGGCATGAACACCAGGAGACAGGGACCCTCGGGCCATCTCGGCAGCCAGCTACCACAGCTGCCAGAATGTGAGTTCCATGACAGCAGAACTGTGTCCATTTTGTTCACTGCTGTCCACTCGGCTCCTAGAACAATGCTTGGCTCATAATAAACTCTTAATCCATTCTGTTGACTGACTGACTGACCAACGGAACAGGACAAGGTGGGACTTAGTGAGAGCGGAAGGCACGGGCCTCTCTGAGGACGGATGAAATGTGGCCTCTTCGACGAAGTTTTCTCCTGGGCAGCCTGTGAAGAACTCTAAGTGTTTGCTACAACTTTAGAATATTGAGGAAATAAAAGGCAACAGTTTCTGAACACAAAACCACTTCCTCATAGCAGTTCCAGAATGTTCTGCTATGCAGGAGAGACACCGCAGGTCGTGTTGGAAAGGACACTGGGTTAGATATCAGAAGGTCAGACATCTGGTCCTTGACTGGTCACTTAGTAAAATAAAATTCAGTCTGTTATATTTAAATGGCAGTGATCACACCCATTCTGCCCAGTACCCCAGAATGTGGTCAATTCATGCATTCACGTTGGTCATTTAATCATAACCCCTGACTTCACAGAGCTCCCAGTTCAGAGGGAGACTCAAACGGATCGGCACATTCTGAAAACGGCACCACACGATGTGTTTTAGGTGCCTTGATGAGTTGCTGTTTTATTTATTGAGCACCTACTAAATGCAGCCACTGTGCCAAATCCTGTATGCATTATCTATCTGCAGTAAGTATTTTTAATCCCCATTGTACAAGTGAAGCACTTCAGGGAGGTTAAGTAACTTGCCCTAGGCCACACAGCCAGTAATTTGAATCTGGATTTTCTGACCCATAAGCCTATCCTACCACGCCATAACTTTTTCCTATAGATGTTTTAAATGTCTACATTTAAACTGACAGTTGGAAGTGACATTTCTAATAAAAGCCCCAGTCCATTACTGTCATTTACTTTTTAAGGTAATATTAAATAATTGTGGCACATTTGGATCGCGTCAGCTTTGCTAAGTCGGAATTCCCAGAATTCCCTTCCCTGCAGAGTTTCTGGTTCGTGTGGGCCACGGGAGACGTTCTGGGCGAGATCTGGAAGGCGGGGGTGCGGCAGCAGATAGGCTGTGGTTAGGCTCGGAAGGTGGGCGTGGGGCACGCGGTTGCGGGGCAGCCGCCGAGCCTGCCGCTTCCGCCAGCTTCTCTGATTGTGGGCAGGGGCCTGTCCAGTTCTGTGACGGAGGATGCTACCTTCTCCCGCAGCTCACCTGAGCGGCCATCCCAGATGGATGCGTGGCGGGGACAAGAGACCACGGGACTTCCAGGCTGTCACCCACGCTGCCCCGGCTTGTCCTCACTGTCTCACGTCCAGTCCACCCCTCCTCCCTGCAGTCGCCCTGCTGACTCAAGCATCCAGCATCAGATTCAAAAACACAGCCCCGAGGCCGGTAAAGCAGCTCCCGCAATTGCCGAAGCCCAAATCCCGATGACAAATCCCTCCCGTTGGTTCTTCCTCTGATCAAACCCTGATACGGCAGCCAAAGCCTGAATCTATCCCGTTTTGTACGTTTAAGTGTAAGAATCCAAACCTACCCTCGTTGCTCCATTGTTTTCAAAAGCCTAAACCAAATATCTCTAAGCACGTACGGCGTGCCCACGTGTGCTCCCCATCATGGTGAGGACTCTGCTCGAAGATTTTTTTTAAAAAAACCACCTTCAAGATGAATGGCGGGTCCGTCTGGAGAGGAGCGCAGAGGCTGGGGTGGGGGGATCCCTCTGCCCTCGGCCCCGTCGCCTCGGTTCTCCCAGATCGCTGGGTGGTTTTTCCCCAGCCCTGCCCGAGGCCCCGGGCTTGGCTGTGGCATCGAGCACGGGAACATCTCCGGGTCGGCCGCTGCGGCTCGCAGACCGTCTAGTGGAAAATGCCGGTGCCAACTTGAGCCTCTCACTGCAGGCCTCCGGCGAGACTGCAGGGACGCGCCCACGCCACGGGAAGTGGTGCGTCTCCTCGGACGATGCCGGCAGCTACTATCTGACAGTTGTAAACTTTTTCAGACACTCAGAGCAGAAGATGAGCGGCTTCGTTTTGACAACCACAAATAGCACGTTCCTGAGCGTGCACGTGCGTGTGTACACAGACGCACTGAAGGCCTGGAGCTGGAGCAACTCACAGCAGATGAAAGAACAAAGCAAATCCGGGACGGAGTTCCCATCGGCCTAAAGGCAAATGTAATAATGGATAAATCCCTCCCCACTTATGCAAAGAAAGAAACAGCAATTAGCAGACGGAGGCTGATGAACCTTCATTTATCCAAAGGAGGAAAGAACATTTCACAAAACTGTAAATATTCACAAAATCCTCTATTTTGTAAAAGTGGAAATACTAGCCTCACCTGTTTATCCCAGGGGCCAGCAAGCTGTGACCGTGGCCTACTGGCTATTTTTGTAAATAAAGTTTTATTGGAACACAACCACAGTCATGCTTTCGCCTACCGTCTGTGGCTGCTTTCATGCTACAGCAGCTGGGTTCATTAGTTGGGAGAGAAGCTTACGGCAAAACCTAAAATATCCACCACGTGACCCTTTAATAAAAGCTGACTTCTGGTTTACTCTATAAACTTTATAACCATTGTGGTGTCCAAATACCTTCTTTTGCTTTCATGTTTTCAATAAATAAACGGAGCCCCTCACACCCTCAAGGGCAGGAAGTCTAATACTTCCTCTTGAACTTTCTGACTTCCTCACCACTCCCACTGTCCAAGAACCCTGGGACTCGCTTGGTCCAAAGGGGGCCAGTCTTTTCCAAACAGAGCCCTGCCCTTCGGCCATCAGGCACCACTGCCACCAGGGGCCACTACTGAGCACAGGTCGCGCTCCTAGTTTACAATCAGCCATTGCTCCCAACACCACTGCGCCATGCTGCCCGGCTGGAGGGGCTCCGTCTTATCCACCTGCCCTGTCGGAGCAGCCCTCCGCAAGCCTCCCTGGGGCTCCACTTCTGGCCAGGTGCACCTGCCACCCTGATGGTGTCCCATGGGGGTTTCTTGTCCTTCTCAGCCAGTGGCTGTCAGGTGGGAGCCCAGGAGTCATTCTGACGGATTTTCCTGACTTTAAGCCGTGAAGAGCAATGGTTGGATATCTCAGTTCCTTCCTTCCTTCGAGATCCTGGCTCCACATGCAAATTGATCCAGCTGCCCCCGCCCCACCCCCAGCTCCTAGGTCTCTCTGGTGAGGGGCTTGCTTTGTTCAGGTGACAGAAGTTCCTTTACACCCACCCTCATGCAATGGGTGTCTACATGTCCACTGTTCATGTTGACTAAAAGGGACCAATTCTTTCCTGAACAAAGCAGGTTTGTTGCAAGGTGACTTGAGGAGAGGTGTGGGCAGGTGCAGGGACCTTATTATCACCCAAGGACGTGATAACCCTGAGCCCACTGGGCTACGTCTCTGTTTGCACCTCACCCTTCTTCCCCGTTGGTGCAGGCCGCTTCTGAGATGGCCCCTGATCTCCGCTTTCTGGCATTCGTGGCCTTGGGTAATCCCTGCCCTTGAGCAACTTCCACCAAACCAACAGAATGCCCCAGTGTGCGGTGGGGGTGGGGGGTGCCACAGCTGGGATTAGGTTACAGATGCCGTGGACTCCTGTCTTGCTGGCAGACCCTGTCCCTTCCTGGCTGGGAGGAAGCAGCCTTGCAGGTTGGGGGGCTCACGTGGCCATCGGCCAACTCGTGCTGACGGCTGCCACGTGGGAAGCCGGCATGGCAAGGCACGGAGAGAGTGGCCCATCCGACAGCCAACGAGGAACTGGGGCCCTCGGTCAAACAACCCACGAGGAGCCGAATCCTGCCGACAACACGTGCGTGAGCTTGGAAGTGGCTCCGTTCCCAGCTGAGCCTTCAGATGAGACCCTGGCCCTGGTCATTGCCTTGATCGCATCCCTATACGAGATGAAGCAAGGGGTCTGGCTAAGCCGTGCCCGGATTCCAGACCCACAGAGACCGAGGGTGATTAAACTGTTTGTTCTAAGCCACTAAGTTCGCGATCATTGTTCCACAGCGACAACTAAGACACCTGTTTACAGGCCACATGGCACCAAACACGCAAAAAAACTCTCAGGTTTTACAACTGCATTGACTTTATAAAATTCTACAATTTGTAGTAGACACTGGAATGTAAATAAAAATACTTCTCAGAAAAATAAAAAGCATAACCTAAATGATTAAACATTTGGAATTGCCTGACTGTGGAAGTCCAAGGAGAGTAGCATGTGGCTAACTCTTCCCCCAGTGTTGAGATGTCGCTGGCTTTTGATTTGGGGGTGAAACATGTACGTGGCCCTCTGAGGCTGGGGAGGGCACCCGTCCACCTCCCCCGAGTGCTGCGAACTCCAGTCGTCAGCAGACGCTCCTGGGCCATGCCAAGCAGGAAGCCCCATTTCCTATCTTGCCCGAACCAGATTCATAAGCCACTGAGCTGCCCTGAAAGGGAAATCCAAGGGGTGACTTTTATGAACATAATTGACCAAGAAGAGCTGGCACTACCACGGCCACCACCGCTGCTCATAAAGCGCGTGTTAGGAGGCAGCTCTAAGTACCTTTTCATATCACAGCTCACTTCATCCTCACAGACCCTTTTTTTGACCGAGGCACTAATATCCCCATTTTCCAGATGAGGAAACGGAGGCATTTAGAGAGTAAGAACCCTGGCCAAGGCGGATTTAGGATTCATACGCAGGTCACCCAGCCTGCTTTTAACCAGAACCCAATATCACTATTTGCCCACCTAGGATTCCCTGTCTCCCCTCTACGTGGGACAGCCCCTTCGCTCTCCTCTGAGAAACCATCCCTCCCCGGTGCTCAGCTCAAATAGCGGCAGTGGGAAGGAGTGTCTCGTTTTTCTGCACGCACGTGCACACGTACACACTCACGCACTCACCCCCCAACTCCAGCACCCTAAAGCTCCGAGTCAGAGCGTGTGACATGGGCCTGACCCCTCACTGCTCTATGTCTGGCCACGTGATCGCTCCCTGCCTACGTCTGAGCTGAGCTGAGCTGAGCTGACCCTGGGATGCGGGAGAAAAGGAGGCACTAAGCTGCGGGATGCAAGCCTGCGACTGCTGGCCGTGGCCTCAGAAAGACAGAGAAAGAACCATCCCCGAGCGCGTTGCATAAGCCCCAGGATTCGGCTGTGCCTGAAGCGCCATCGTGGTCTCCTTAGGGAAACGACTCAGAACGTTCCCTTTACTGCTGGAGCCACTCGGAGGTCGGCTTCCGTCACTTGCAACCCAGAGAGCCCTGAGCGCTCCGGCAGCGGAAGGGGCATCGGGATGGCTGGTGAGGGCGTCGCCGCTCCCAAGGCTCTGGCCCCGCCCGACGCAGCCTGCACCCGGCCAACACGGGCCGCCCGCCCCGCCCGCCCCGCGCTCCCTCCCTGCCAGACACAAGGCCCGGGCCCACGCGGCCCCTGGTCCTCTGTCCTGAGGTCACACGATACATGCATCTACCCTGGGCCTCGGCTTCTTAACTCTGCAACTGGATTTTTTTCTTGTTTTCAACCCAAGATAACAAGAGATCCCCAGGCACTAAATCCAGAGGGAATAGGGAGGAAGAATGAACTGGAGAAAAACTCCAGCTGACTGTCAACACCAGAACCCAGACGGCGATAGAATATTGGAGCCGGGAAGAACAGAACTTAAGTTTCTCGTTTAACATACAAAGTAACTGGGGCCCAGAGAGGCTAAGTAACTTGCCCTAAATTACACAGCAAGTTACCTATGCAGGGGCCGCCTCATCCAACAGAATCTTTTTAAAGCAAAAACGTATTGCAGGCATCGTGTGCGCCAATCATGGGGCTAAACGTGGTAACCGTATTATCTAATTAGATCCCCCCACTCTCTCGTGAGGAGGTTGCCATCATTAGCTCCAGTTGTCGGATATGGAAATAGACTCAGAGAGGACGTCTGACCTACCCGGGCTCACACAGCAAGAAAGGAGCGTGGCTGGGCCGTAAACCCCAGCAGCTGGATTCCACTCCTCTGCACACGGCCCCCCTGCCACGGGCAGGTTTCGTAAAGCATCGCCTCCCTTGGGGGCAAGACAATTCATCCAGGTTCTTCATGAAGTCCTCCTCAATGACTCGTCCAACCCGAGGTGAACATGCCTTTGCCCCCTGGCCTCCTTCTGGACGCTACCGCCCAGCTCGGGGCGCCACACTTTTGATTTATGCTCTAATTATGCACTTCGTGTTCAACACTCAGCCACGCGTTTGCCCTCTCTTAATTGAGCATCTACTATGCCAGGCCCTGTTCTAAGCATGAGGATACAATAGTGACCGAGACGGACAGAACCCCTGCCCTCACGCAGCTGATGTTTCACTGAGGGAGACAGACAACAGATCAATAATCAAGCATGTGGCCTTGCTCCAGGTAGTTACAAATGCTATGACAAAAAACAAAACAAAAGCAAAAACGAGGTAAGAGGGATAGAATAGAGGGATAGGAATAGTATTTTAAATAGAGTGATCATGGAGGGCTTCTCTGAGGAGGTGACGGGTGGGCAGAGACCTGAGAAGAGCATTCCGGTCAGAGGCACAGCAAGTACAAACACACTGATGTCCGATTGTGGAAGGAGCCGGGGTATCTGAGAAACTCCGGGGGGACGTTGAGGCTGAAGCTTCAAGGAAGAGGGCAGGGAGTGCTGGGCAGGGCTATAGTGCACGGGGCCTTGCAGGAATCCGGATTTTATTCTCTTTGTGAAGGGGAGGCCATTCTTGCTAAATGATGGCTCTTGGTTGGGGGGCAGGGACCGGGCCAGAAGGAGGGGCCTGGGTCCCGCTCCCAGAGGGCAGGCTCTGCTTTCACTCAGGAACAACAGTGGCTGGAGGGAGCCGATGCGGAGAGGGGACTCAGCGATGGAAAAAGTGACTCATCGCTAGCCCTGGCAGGAGACCCTCCAGCCGCCATTATCTGCTTTCTGGGAAAACCACGCTCCACCCTGCGCCCCACAGGGCCCCCGTCCACGCTGAAGGCGGTGCCCAGGGACCCAGGCCGCCCCCCATTTTGTACAGCTCAGCTTTCCCTCCCACGAGCTAAACATCAGGTAAGCCGAACACGTCACGTCCGCGCGCCAGGCCTTGAGAAACACAAAACCTAAGTGGCCCCAGGTGGATCCCGTGGCAGGTCTCACTCCCGCCCCTCCTGCTGGGCCACCATAGCGTTGACCCTCCCTGGTGTTCATTTTGCATCTGTCAGCTCGCCAGGCGATCACGGGTAATTGAACCCCAGCCCAGGAAATCTGACTTCATCAGGACACCGGAGACCAGGAAGGGAGACACTTTTGCACCCCAGGCCGACCACAGACACCACGGAGGGGAGTTCTGCGCCGTGGCATCAGATGACATCACTTTGGCTTGTGTCCCAGACGTGAGGGCCACCCCCGAGGATGTCAGACCTCCGGGTATTCGAGGGAGGTTGCCCTCTGCCTGCCTGCCACGGCCCAGGCGCCCCCGCCTCTGGTGGCAGGGAGGTGGGTCGGTGGCTGGGAGAGGGGTTGGCTGTCGATGGCCTCGCCATGAACACAGATCAATTTCCAATTTTATGGATTTCTGAGTGGAAGGAGCTTAAGGTTAAAGATTTATGAATTTGTAAAACGCTACTGCCAAAACGATTTGGCGAAGCCTTCTCCAGCACCCGAGAAGAACACGTGGCCAAGGAAATGCTGAAAATTTCCCAGACCCCTCTGAGCAAACGGTATTTCAATTCTGCTCTCTACCCACACACACACACACACACGCACACGCATGCACACACGCACACGCACACGCACGCACGGCACCAGGCCTCTGAAGCCTTTGTAAAGTAACACAGCCTTCAGCACAGGCACAGAAGCTGTGGCACGGAGCCAGGACCCGGAAACCTTAAAGTCTGTGTCCTGGGTCCTTCCATTTCCCAAGTACAAAATGAGTCAGCAAGGACTTCAATGTCACGACAGTGGCTAAAGGCAGTTTAGGACTGAAGGCAGTATTGTGCAGTAGGCCCCTGCTATGCAGCCAGAGACCTGAGTTCAAATCCTGCCTCTGCCCCTTTCTATAATATTTGGGTAATGCTGGGCAGGTTTCGAAACCTGTCTAAGCTTCATTTTATTTGGGTATCTATTTACTTCTAGAAAATGGAGATAACAAGAGCTAACCTTTCACCTGTGTTTCTGGGAGGACTGAATGATGTGAGATGCATAAATAGGTTCAGTCGATTATAGCAATTACGAGGACCACGTGCTGGCTGACGCTCCGAACATCGTCAGTCTGCTCCGACGCCTGGGTGCTCAGACGCCGGCTGTCATCCCAACGTCCAGGCCCTGGAGACTTCGGACTCGGAGAGGTGGTGTCTACAGAGATGGCTTTGAACTCGAGGCTCAGGCCCGAGTTCAAGTTTCTTCTTAGGTGGTGTGATCTGCAGCAATAGGCTCATCACTCTGAGCCCCAGTCTTTACCTGTCATGTGCCGGGGACAATGCCTGCCCCAGCCCGTTCCTGTGAGGACTCTGAATTAAGGCAAACCTGTGAAACTCTTCCGTAACTAGCAAGTGTTAGACCGAAGTGAGGTGACTATATCTTTTCATGGTCCTTCTCCCCCCTCAAAGCTCGAGGTTTCATCCCATTGGCTCTTCCACCTGCTTCCTTCCTGGACTGTGCTCACTAATAAGCTATTTATTTCTAACTAAAGTGTTACTGACTGCAATGGGCAGTCACTTGCCTGCCCTTTGTTCATTCTCTCTTTTTCTGGTAACAGTACCCCAGTTTCCCTCTGGGGACCACGCTTCCTCTGTCTCAGATTATGTGGCCCATGTGGTATGGCTCCACCCCTGGCTCCCAAGAGGGATGTGTGACCCAGACTGGCTGATCACAGGATCACATTGCCCTGACCACAGGAGAGGAGGGGCACACAAGAAAATCAGAACCGACGAGAAGAACCCGGGGGGTCTGCTGGGGGCTGTCAGGAGAAAGCCATGGCTTTTTCCCCCGGATCTGACCTGGAAGAATTGCTACATCCAGCCTGGGTCTGCGGGGAGACCCGCCTGAGAACGGTGAGTGCAGCTGAAGGCGGAGCCAAGGGAGGAGGGAGGAGGGAGGAGGGAGGACCCTTAGACTCGGACTCTTCGCTTACAGGAAACCCTTGTTACATAAGTCATCTTGGGTTACGTTTCTTGTATCTTCCATCCAAAGACTCCCGACAGACAGAGAGACTGACAGCGTACGGCCTCAACACCCCAGGTAAGATGTGAGTATTTCAGGAGAATTCGCTTGGCAACACCACCTTAGCCCTAAGGAAGGCACCGTCACCCTATATTTCAAATCAGGTCACTTCCTTCTTTGTCCACAGCCCTGACCTGCCACTGGCCACATG
>NW_012153785.1:28794-58020 GCF_000956105.1 Propithecus coquereli
ACCACCTTAGCCCTAAGGAAGGCACCGTCACCCTATATTTCAAATCAGGTCACTTCCTTCTTTGTCCACAGCCCTGACCTGCCACTGGCCACATGCCTCAGCTGTGTCACTCAGCTGTCACACGTGTCCCCTCCCCCGTCACCATTCCTCCACCTGTAGCCAGCAGAATCCTAAAAAACAAAATAATTCATACCATACTCCCTTCTTCCTCCAATGTCAGGCTGATGAAAAACTGAAACTCATCCCGTTGGGTGACCCCACCCCGCACCCCTTGTCCTGAGCTTCAGTCACCCAGGCCTGACCTCGAACTTGCCAAGCTCCTTCCTGCCTCAGGGCCTTTGCCTGTGCAGTTCCCTCTGTCTGGAATGTTCTCCCCCTGTGTTTTTTTCGCCTGGCTGATGCCTAGTCGTTATGAAGGCACAGGTTAAATGTCATTTCCTCAGGGAGGCTGTTCTGGTCACCGTGGCTGTGTAACACATTACCCCAAATACCAGCAGCATGAAACAAGGGCTCATCCTGTTCACTGACTCAGCGGGGCGGGAATTTGGACAGGACGCAGTGGGCACAGCTCGGCTCTGCTCTGGGACGTCTGGGGCCTCGGCTGGAGGACCCGCAGGCTGGGGGGGTCGTCGGGAGGCCGTCCCTCCCCGGGTCTGTGGTGGGTGCTGGCTCTCCGCGGGGGCTGTCGTGGGCACCCCATGCGAGTGTCCCGAGAGAGACAGCAAACCCGGCGGAAGCACTTCCCTTGGAAGTCACACGGCATCACTCTGCACAGTCTCGTCGCTGAAACTGGGCCGTATTCAAGAAGGAATACAGAGCCCGCCTCTGTCGGGGGCATGTCAACATCATGTTGTAAGAGCATGTGGGATAAATGGCATTGATGAGGCCGTCCTTGGAAATAAAATCTGCCACCAAAGCCTCCTCTCATCCTCTGACTGGGACAGACCTCATAACAGGTGGGTGTTCCCACGACGTGTTTTGCTTCCTTCACAGCACTTACTACACTTTGCAGTGATGTTGCCTTTAGGTATCGGGTTGTCTGACGTGGACCGTAGGCTCTGTGCACGCACCTGGGCGGGCCTGAGTTTCTTTGTTTCTTTTCCCTCCCTGCCCTGCCCTGTCACTCTCTGCATAGTGCCTGGCACGTGTGTGACCCACAGAAGATGTCCAAAGACTATTTGTGGAGGAAAGGAAGGAATTTTTCCATCTTTCCAAAACACAGACCTCATGTCTTGTCCCCAACACCAACTGGCAGGTCCCTGGAGTGACAGAGATTGCGGGTTTGCCCCAACACCCATTCTCTCCTCGCTGCTAAAGCCACCAGGAACCGGACCGTCCCACAGCCCGGAGAAGCTTGGAAGCAAATTCTTCTGAGTTTCCAGGTGAGAGTCCAACCCAGCCAGTGCATGCACTTTGGCCTTTTAGTAACATTATAACAGACCCTGAGCAGAGAAACACCCACGTCCACCTGGGAACTGGGAGGAAAATGGGTGTCATTTTAAGCTGGTGGATGACTATGGCTTTGGTCCCTCGTTACGGCAGCGATGGAAGATGAATACGGCCACAGACCCTGCCCGGTGACAACGTGGAGTCCGGCTGACCTTTCATGTTCATTCACATTGTCGCACGTACAGACTGGGGACCACACCCAGGTGCCCAACCTACATTTGTAAGATTAGTGATCAATCCAAATACTGTCCAAATATGCCCTTCTGAGGGCCCCGGATTGCCCCCGAAGACCAGCCCCTGAGTCCCTGGCAGCCAGCCCGGGTGGGGAGAGCCTGTCTTGTCCGCCAGGCCCGTGAGAAGGGCAGGCCCTGGCAATGACAGTGAGTCACGCGGGTGCTTCTCCGCAGAGTCCAGAGATGCTGCCTGTCCCTGATGGTCCATTTGCACGTCCTGGATGGGATGTCGGCTGTTCCAAGTGGTTTCTAGTCTCTCCCCTCTGCCCTCCCTGGAGGCCCTCAACCTTGGCATCGTTGACATTCAGGACCAGGGAATTCTTTGCCAGGGGTGGGCGGTGGGGGGCTGTCCTGTGCATCGTACGATATTTAGCTGCCTCCCTGGGCTCTGCCCACTAGATGCCAGTAGCACCTCCCAAATTGTAACGATCACAAATGACTGCTAGGGACAAAACCACTCCCGCGTGAGAACTACAGCTCTAGAGGTTGGAGCGCCCCGTTATTCTTCCTCCTGACAAGCTCAGGGAACAAAGCCTCACGCTGATGAGTCATCATATTCTAATCAACACACCACATCCATCGACCCGGTGGACGGGGCGTGTGTGTTCCACTGGGCTCCGCTGTGCCAACGCCAGCAGAAGGAAGGAAGGGCTGGGGGTGGGGGCAGGCATGCGAGGGTGGAATGTGCTGCCTGGACAGGCCGCCCTGCAGATCCCTAGAGTGCTGACTCAGCAGAGAAGGTTTCCCACAGACCGGCTTCCCCAGCGCCACTGCATACCGTTGTTCTCAGCCCACTGCTCCTGGCAAAGGACTGGGGCCGCCTTTCCTTGAGGGCCTGAGTGCCCGGCATTGGTGAGCCCAGAGCAGAGCCACGAGGCTGGCATCGTCCTCCCCGTCTGACAGATGAAGAAACTGAGGCTCAGAAAGGTCATGTGAAGCACTCAAGGCAGCAGACCTGCCTTACTCTGAAGCCGGTTTTTATTATACACTTGCCACCGTAAAGCAACCTCTGGCTACCCAGCCAGGTCACTGCAACGAGGAAGCCTTTAGTGATCTCGATGTGTAGCCGGATCACTGCCAAGTTTTTCTAGGTTCATGGAATTTCGTTATTATTAAGTATTGCAAGCCTAGAAAAAAGAGCAGAAAATACTGCAGGTTGAGTATTCTGGATCTGAAACAGTTGGGCCCAGAAGTGTTTCTGACTTTGGGATGTTTGCATTATATTTACCGTAGACCATCCCAAATCTGAAATCTAAAATGGTCCAATGAGCATTTCCTTTGAGCGCCATGTTGGCGCCCAAAAAGTTTTAGATTTTGGAGCGTTTTGAATTTTGGATTTTTAGATTTGGGCCGTTCAACCTGTATACCAGAAAGGCTTGTATCTACTACCCAGGTTGGTCCAAATTTGCTTTATATTTAAGTTACTTAGTACATCTTGGCTGAAACATCACACATGTGCAGAGACACGCACGTACCGTGAATGACTGGCTCGATGAATGTTCACCAAGTGAAGTCAGCACCCAGATGGAGGAATCATTATTACCAGCACCCTAGGGAACACGCAGGTGACCATGGTTGATTTTTTAAGAGACAATGCACGACAGATGACGTTGGGCCCCATGAGTCACCTCCCCACCCCATTCCTCTCTCCCATAATCCTGAACATGCTGCTTGCTGTTGCCATATCTGCCTTTACATTTATAGAACATGTATACAGATACCCATGTGCAACATATATTATAGCTTTTCATGCTTAAAACATTATATAACATACTCCTCTCATTCTAAAATAATGTTTTGAGATATGTCCACGTCAATAAACATAGCTATAGTCTACATTTTGCCGCAAATACGTCAGGAGGCATTTCTCCATGCTCCTGTTGCTGGACACGGTGGTGGTTCCCAACAGTTCTGTTACACACAGGAGCTGAGACGGGTCTGCTTGAGTGCGGTTCCTGGACGCCGGGGTGGGTTTTTTCCCAGGGCTCACGCATGTAGGGCTGGCACTGGTGTATCACCGGATGTGGGCGTACACAATTCTGCTTCCTACAGGGTTGTATCAGACTCATAGGAATTTTAAACTGGGGAGACTCTCAGTGACCTTCTGTCCAAAAGCCACAAACTGTCACCCCATGACACTGAAAAAGTCTGCATAATATTTGAATAACCAGTGCTAATATTTACAAGTGAGA
The DNA here is from genome assembly GCF_000956105.1 of Propithecus coquereli. Taxonomy (NCBI): domain Eukaryota; kingdom Metazoa; phylum Chordata; class Mammalia; order Primates; family Indriidae; genus Propithecus; species Propithecus coquereli. The sequence goes on from NW_012153785.1 coordinate 32,669, forward strand.
AGATTTCACACGAAAATCCAGATTTGTAGCTTTTTGTGAAAAGTTGAGCAGTTGGGCGATTCTGGGCTCGATGGCTGCAGAGGTGCTTCCTGAGGCAGAAAGGGAAGGGGGAGATACCCCGGCTGCCCTCCTGCCCCCCAATCTCTGCCTCCCATCGGCCCAGATGCCCCAGGAGCCTGCCTGGGTCACCCTCCCGGGGATAACCTCGTCCCTGTTCTGTGCCTGTTAAACGTCACGTGGTGATCTCACCTACTTGATTTGAGCATCTTAAGAACATGCAGAATTATTGGGTGTCTCTGTGTCTCCAGGGCCAGGCCAGCAGCCTGATCAGAGCAGGAACTAGATCAGCCTAATAGATGTGACTTTATGTTCCTGGAAGGGACAGGGACAGTGACCTTTCACCAGGCCTCACACTTCCCAGGCACTAAATGATAAGGTCAAATTGTAAAAGGACAGAGAGTAAATATTTTAGGTGTATGACCATATGGTCTTGGTCACAACTGTTCAACTCTGTAGTTGTGTAGCGAGTGAATGGGTGTGGCTGTGTTGCAATAAAACTTTATAAAAACAGGCAGTGGGTTGGATTTGGCTGTGGGCTGCAGTTTGTGGCTCCCTGCTGTAGCCTGTGATGTAATTGGTGCCACCTGGGGCTGTGTTTGCACAGCTGTTTGTGGTGACCCTGGAAGTCAGGCCACCAAAAGATGTTGAACTGCTCTGTGTTAGAAGTCAAGAGGAACTTGGAAGAGAGGGAAAGCTGCAAAGAGAGGAGAAGGGAGGGGAAGGGAGGGGAGGGAAGGGGAGGGAAGGGGAGGGGAGGGGAGGGAAGATGAGCTGGACAAAATAGCCAGAGACTGGCGTCAGAACTGTGACAATGGCCAGGAGCATTTTTAGGACGAGGGACAACCAGCAGTAAATTGCAAGTTGTCCTTAGTTACTGACTCAAACCTTCAGCAAAATCTGCTCTGCTCCCAAATGCCTTTTGTGAGTGGTTCTGTCTTCCCAAGGCAGGCAGACCCCCAGTGCTCACGGCCCTCCCTCAGTGCCGGCCGAAGCCACCCCAGCGACCCCTACAGCCACCTGGGGAGGCAGCAATGCCTCCACCTGACTTGAAAAGTGAAGAATCTTACGTTCGAAGAAGTTAACCCAAAGTCACACAGTCAAAAAGTGGCAAGAATAGAAACCATATCCTAAGCCCCAAATCTATTATTGCCCGAATAACTAGAAATTCAAAATAATTTCTTTTGTTTTCTGGAATGAGCTTTGGGGCGTCTCTGCACAAAACACACTGAGGCTAGATTATAAGGAATTAAACTTGGGGAGGTGAGAGATTTTCTCCTCCGCCTCCTCCCTGCCCCTGGCCCTGCCCCTGCCCTCTGTACTCCCACCCGGAGGAACCTGCTTCTCTGAAGTGGGCTTGACCTGGGTTCTCGCCACTTCTCCAAGAACTGGAAAGGTGGTGGATGCTTCGTCATCTCTGCTCAAAATCAGCACCTGGGCGGATATAATTCAGCTACTTCGTGCCCTTTGTGGTCCGGAGAGAGGGGCAGGAGGACGAGTTGGCCTGGGCCGTTTATTCATGGAGTCCATGTACAAATTTAGACGTATAATCATTGCATCTTCTGTGAAAAGCGTGACTTTGTTAAACATAAACATTTATAATTGACCACAATTTTTATATCCCCTTTTGGCTTTTTTTTACAAAAGTTTAATTTTAGATATGGGGGTGGCTCACACTCTGAGAGGCCCTGATTAGGTGTCAAAACCAAGATGTTTCCAGAGCTAAACAAAAGCTGATTTATGCAAAGTGTAAGATCATCACAAGTCAATTAGGGCTCAGACAAGCATTTGTGACAAACACTCTCTAATCAATTCCACCCCGTGCCCCTCCGAGACTCTGAAAGAATAAACGTGAGACACAAACACGGAGTCGGGCCCTTCACCTTCTCTGGCTTCCCGCACCTCTGCCCATCTGACGGCCGCGCTGGGCTTTGCCAAACAAAGTGTGCAACACGCACACGACGTTTTACTTCCAGTTTCAGGGATTTCCAAACTTCATCCATGGACCCCTTAAGTCCCCAGGTTAGGAAATCTTGGTCAAGGCTTTTTAAATAAGTTAAAAACCGTAAAGAAACATAATCCACTATCAATGCAGTTGTCCCCCAGGTGTAATCTTTACGGGTATATTCTACAGTCCCCAGATCCAGTGGCTCTGTGTGTGAGACGGGCTCGGGTTTGATTCCTGTCCTGACGATTTGGGGCAAATGACCTCATCATTAAAATGGACACACGAATGGGACCAACCTGGCAGAGCTGCTAAGAGGACTGAGTTACTATTTGCACGGTGGGTAAAAGGATGCCCGGCATACCATAGGCGCCCAGTTCTTACCAGCACCCTTGGTTCTCCTCCCCTCGAGGCTCAGGCGGGGTGGGGCGCGGGAGGGGTCGAACCCTCTGTCCCGCCAGCCTCGGCCCCCACAGCGCTGGGAGGATGCTGGGCGCCCCCAGCAGCCACAAGAGGGCGCACTTGCCTTTCCGAAGGCGGAGACCCCGCTCGCGCCGCCTTCCCCTTAGGCGGGCCGGTACAGATCTGTGGGCTGCCTCGACCTTGGAGCCTGACCAGAACCTTCCCTCCCACCGACAGCTGGCCCCCGTCTCAGCTGTTCCAATGCACTTTGCACAGACCTCTAATTTACGCTTGAGCACCTGGGCCGGAGATTTCGTCTCCATTAGCCCCAAGGGCGGTCTGCTCCCTTTTGCCCTAGAATCCTAATTGGTTACTGTGGGTCAGCGTGTCCGGCCCGTGGAATACGCTGTGACTGGCGGGCCATTCCCCTTGCCGCCGCTTGGTCCCCCAGCAACCTCTCACAGCTGGGGTGCACGCCTGACCGGGTTCTGGCTGGTGGCCTGAAAGGGGGAGCCCGCTGGGGCGTCTGGAAAAGGCTGTACTTCCGGTCTGCTTTATGGATGCAGCAGGCATCCTCCTAACCCTGTGCTCCCGCCTCGAATGCAGCTGCGGTGGCCGTCCTGAGACGGTGAGGTGACAAGCCCGCGGAGCAAAAAGACAGCCTGGCCCAGCTGCAGACCTCGCCATCCCTCCTGGGGTCGCACTCACTCAACATCCACTCTGACCCCAGATGTCTGCCTGAGCTTCTTAGGATAAAATCCAAACAGGGGCTCTGCTCCTACCTGGTCTCCAGAATCTCGTCCTTGCTTCCTTCCCCCCAGCCACGCAAGCCTTCTCTTCTCCCGCTCTGCCATGCACAGTCGTGCCTCAGGGCATTTGCACTTGCTCTTCCCTCTGTCTGGAAAGTTCTTCGCCCAAATTCCAAACTGCTGGCTCCCTCAGTCCCGCCTCAGCTCAGCGGTTACCTCCCCAGAGACACTGCCCTTCAGCATCTCCTCTCCCGCGCTGTGGGACTATCTCATTTCAGTCTCTTCACAGCATCTCACGAGATCTGCAATTACCTCGTTTATTCCCCACGAGCACCTGTTTCCAGAAGGCACTGTGTGTAGCCCCGAGTGGGTACACAAGTCATGCTTGCTAAATGAATGAACATATTTTCCTTTATGCTGGACATCCTCTGAGTAGGCATTTGCAATTATAAAACTCTTGACCAAGATAACGGGACATAAAAATCAACTAAAACCAGCCACTGCAACACAGGAATTCTCTCTGCCTACTGCAGGCTGAGGTCTCATCTCTCTCTCCTTCCTAACCTCTTCCCCTCCCTCACCCCAGACATTGCTCATTCATCTTACATTTGGATGTCACTCCTGCATTCAGACTTACCTCCCGGGGAGGAATCTTCTACTGAGTCAGGCGGTTAGTAGCAGCATCCCTCCCTCCGACGTTCATCAACAGAAATGGATGAACGTGATGGCCACCTGCTGCGTCCTCTTAGCTCACAGGTGAACCTCAAGGTTCCCAGGCAGATGGCTTCTGGAAGAGGATAGAAACAGCAAACTTGCAGAGCCTCGTGCTGAAGTATTCCAAAGAGCATGATTGGAACGGCAAGGCCTGCAGAGGAAATGTGAATCATTGCCCCGCCAAGCAGTTTCGTGAATTCAGAGTGTGGTCACTGGTCTCTCTGCACACTCGTGCTAGCCGTCACTTTCACTAATAACGCCAAGGGGCTGATGACAATCCCCCTGCCCTGCACTGCAGTAAAGAACAGCTGTGACCCTGTGTTGGCTGTGTGACGACTGACACTCACTTAACCTCTCTCTCAGTCTCCTTGTAAGTGCACATAAGAATTGGAGCTACTTGATGAACTCCTAGGGAAGAAACGAGATTACACATGTAATGCGGGCACGCCTAGAATGCAATAAACGTTCACTTTTATTGGGGTCAGGGGGAGAAGGGACCATCAGAGTAGGAAGCTGTTCAGCTGTGTGGAAATGCTCCCATCTGTCACTCCCAGGGACCTGGGCTCTGGTCGTTGCCAACTCAGTTCCTGTCTTCCAAGCTCCCCAATCCACTGGGCTGCTCTTCCATCCTCACAGACTTGGCTCATGTACGCTTTCACCAAACGTTTACTGAGCACCCCCTGGCGGCTAGATGCTGTATTGCAGGTGCTGCAGAGCATAGCTGTAACCTCCACCACCAAAAAGGCATCACCATGTTAGAGCTACTGACTTCACTCGCATCCCTGAAAACTTAAAGTGATTCTTATCACTATACAAGGGTAATGGCACAGATGAGCACAAGAATGCAAAAGAAAGTCACATGGACAGTGCTTTTATCCATAGTCACCAGTTGATGGGATTTGGGGCTATGGACCAGTCATCAATGTATCACTTCTCAGCTCCAAATCTGCTCTTCTTTGCCCTGCTTTGTGACACTGCAGCTGGACCCTGTAAACATTTCTCCTTCACAAGCCGATTTGATGTTAGGCTTCATCAACGGCAGTGACCGGATTTCTCTTCCTGGTTCCGAGGTGATGTGTTTGTGGCCTGGCTGCCCACAGATTGGAGTGCAGGCCTGTTGCACTCACCTCCGCAGCCCTCGTGAACCAGGTCTGGCCCACTCATGCCCTTTAGCAAGTTTCTTAGCCATCTAGCAGGCTATTGCTACAGACTATCTCTGGCCTACACCCTCCTGGAAGTTTCTTCGCCACGGCAGTCTGCATGTTTGCTGAGGAGCCACTCCTTTCCTCTGAGGTCTGAGTCTCAGCCTCAGGGTGGAGGAGCCTCTGCCATGTTCTTAATTCTTCCCTTGTTCCTCTCCTTGGCCCTACTTACTGCGTTCTGCGTTTGCAATTTCTAAAACCTTTAGAATCCTCTTTTACCTCTTTTAGGTAATTTATTGCTTTTTCCTAGTTAATATTCAGATTATTATATTGCTATTTCTCCCTTCAGTTCTGTTAATGTTTGTTTTATATATTTAGGTACTGTGATGTTGAGTGCATATATATTTATAATTATTATATCTTTATCATTATACATCATGACCTTTCCTCTTGTGACAGTTTTTAAGTTAAAAACCTTTTAAAGTTATTTTGTCTTCTATTTTCTATTTTGTCTGATGAAAGTATAGCCACCCCTGCTGTCTTTCGGTTATCATTTGCATAGAATATCTTCATCCATCCCTTCACTTTCAACCTATGTGTGTCCTTAAAGCTAAAGTGAATTTCTTGTAGGCAGCATATAGTTGGGTCTTGTATTTTTTATTCATTCAGCTATTCTATGTCTTTTGATTAGAGAATTTAATGCATTTATATTTAAAGTAATTATGAATACCCTAAAAGCTCTGGCTTCATCATTATGAAACAATATAACAAAATTACACTTGGACCTCATAGATTTATACAAATAAAAAAATAATTATTGATAGGTAATAACTTACCTTATCATTTTATTAATGGTCTTCTATTTTATATTCCTTTGTTCCATTCTTCCTCTCTTGCTATCTTCCTCGGTGATTTGATGATTTTTTTGTAGTGGTATGCTTTGCTTCCTTTCTGTGTTTTGTGTGCCTATTATGGGTTTTTTTCTGTCTTCTGTTACAGATTGTTTCCATTTTTTGTCTATTATGAAAAAAAGTTGCTATGAGCATTTACATACAAGTCTTTGTGTAGATATACATTTTTATTTTTCTTAGGTAAACACCAAGGAGTGGAATTGCTGGGCCATAGAATAAGTATATGTGTAACTTCATAAGAAACTGCCAAAAAACTTTTCAAAATGACTGTGCCATTTTATACTCCTTAGAATAGGATATGAGTACGCATCATATGCTTTATATGTCATTCTTCATGTAAATGAAATACTAGTCGGTGATGAAAAGGAATAAAATAATTATACAAGCAACAACATGGATGATCTCAAAAACAGTATGCTGAGCAAAAGAAGTCATACACGAAAGAGTACATACTATGATGATTCCATTTACATGAAGTTCTAGAATGGGCAAAACCTATATAATGACAGAAATAGATTTATGGTTGCCTAAGAGACTGAATGAGTGTGTGTGTGTAGAGTTTACTACAAAGGGACATAGGGAACTTTTTGGGTGATGGAGGTTACATGGGTATATACATTTGTCAAAATTCATTAAACTACATACTACGAATGTATGAATTTTGTATGTAAATTATATTTCAATAAAGATGATTTTTAAGAAAGAATGCCATGTTAAGGTGTGGATGCTGGGCAGTGGGTTCGGCACACCCACTGGCCAGGTGAAATGGTCCCATGTGCCAGCCTCATAGTCAACATTAAATTCATACTTCAAATAGGTGACAATGGTCACAACTCGTCAGGACTGGACAGAGCATGGCTGCATGTGAATCCCACGTATCTGATGCATGTATTGGAAGTACTAGAGGTTCTTGGTATTTGAGAAACCAACACTAAAAATATGGCTTCCTAAGGAGATTACTTAAATATGGATATGAATTTCATAGTAAGTAACAAAATCAAAAATGTTATGATTTATTTTGAAACATACAAAATTAAGAAAACAGTTTAGAAGCATTTTTATTTATTTATTTTTTTAAGAGACTGGGTCTTACTCTGTCACCCAGGCTGGAGTGCAGTGGCACAATCACGGCTCACTGCAGCCTCCAACTCCTGGCCTCAAGCGACCCTCTTGCCTCGGCCTCCCAAAGTGCTGGGATTACAGGCATGAGCCCCTGCACCCAGCCTAGAAACATTCAAAAAATTTAAGTTATAATTTAAATTTTGTGCTAAATTCTTAGAGTGAACAAACGAATTCAGTGTAGATAATTTTCTCTTGGAGTAATTTTCCCCAGAAAATTTTTGATAGCACAACACAAACAACATCCTTTACTTAAGATTTGACTTCTAAATCGTGTTATGAGCTGGATCACCTCAAGCCTGGATCAGTTTTCCCGCAGGACACCATTAACCTTTGACAGTTCTCATTTAAAGCAATGAATCCTGTCATTATATTTATTAATTTCCTCTCCTTTAATTTTTAACTGGACCATCTCCACTAGATCCAGGCTTGTCAAAGGCTTTGGATAGAAACTGAGCAGTTTAAAAATTGCATTTTTATTAATTTCATGAAATCCTACATCTTTGGCAGTATTTCCAATTCTACTTTGTAATTGATAAGGTATTGTCCGGTGCTTGAAACATCTAGCATTCAGGAAAATCCTAACACATTTGAATGGCTAGGGATAGGTAGCTGGTATGAAACAGGAAGAATGTCTAATTAGGAGCTAACTTATAAATGTTCATTCTTTGTGTGGATGTGTTTGTGTTACGGTAACTTCTGCTTCTCTACGCAGCCTTGTTCCTGGGGAAGACTTGTACAATGTGTGTGCAGATAACAAGAATGCAGAGCTGTGTTTCCTTTGGGGAGCACAAAGGAAAATGAGAGTGATGGCTGGATTTCAAGCAATCATTTTTGATTATGAGGAAAAGGGCCACATTCACGGAAGAGCAAGCAGATTTTAGAAATGGAAAATGTCCGAGTTCCAGAACACTGTGGAACTGCTATGCCATGACTGGACTGACTTGCCACCCCTGGCCTTCCTTTGTGTGAAGGAGAAATAGATTTCTTATTTAAGCTAATCTCTCACTGTAATCCTAACTGACTCCAGGCTCAGACTAAACCCAGCTCCAGGGCTGTAGAGCTACAGTGAAAAGCCGCGGTTGTCCCCATGAAAAGGTCACCAGACTTCTCATAGGGTAATAATGGGTCTGACGGAAGCTTCCTTTAAACTCTCTCATCACCCAATGAAGACGCCCCGACAAAAGAGAGCTCATTGGCTTCCTAGGGGCCAAATGAGCCTTCAAGTAATTGTTAATTGCCCAACACAATCTTAAAAAGATAATTAAATGTAAAGGACTGAGGGGGTGGGAGGGTGTCCTCTTCAACAGACTGCAGGTGGGTCCGGACCCTCTCTGCTGCTTGTTCCCTGCCCAGGCCCTTGCAAACTTTTGAATTTACGACTCCTTACTCCTGCCCCCTACTCTGAGTGCTGGGACGGCATCTGCCTGGCTCGCCACAGGGTCCCTGCTGCCTGGAATTAGGATGTGAAGCATCCAGGAGTCTGACTTCCCAAACGGCACTCTGGTGAGAAAGAAGGGCTCTGTGATCTGGGGGCTGGCTGCGTAGGAACACAGAGGAGAGAGGTCTCTGGGAAATACCAGGGAGCTATGCAGGCTACAACATAAGCAAGAATCCCACACGGTCCCTGCCGAGCTCCCCAAGAGGCCAAGATAATGATTTAATGCCCGTAATAGCATAGCTAACTGTTGAGTGCTTTAAAATAGCTCGAAAATGCTACTGTTTCCCAGTCAGCTCCCATTACGTCCCCCATCCCATTAGCTCATGTTCCCAAAGAGGCCTGCAGCTTTACTTCTGTCCTCGAGGGACCGTCTAATCTTGACGGGCTGGAAAGCCACACACAACTGACCTTGCAAGGGGCCCAGAGAGCCACACGCCTGTGTGATGAGCACCTGTGTGATGTGCCTCAGCTCACCCGGCACGCCCAACCTTGGGGAAATCGTGCTTGTGGTTCCCTTTACCTAGAGCAGGAGTCAGCAAACCTTCTCTATAAAGGGCCAGACAGTATATATTTTAGGCTTTGGGGGCCTTATTTATGGTCTCTTGGAACTACTCAATTCTGCTATTATAGCACAAAAGCAACCACAGACAATCATAATGAATGGGCATGGCTGTGTTCTAATAAAACTTTATTTACAAAAACAGATGATGAGCCAGATTTGGCCCACGGGCCATAGATTGCCAATTCTTGACCTAGAAAGCTGTGTGGCCCCCTCTTTCACTTCTTTCAGTCATCTTCTCAGCTGCCCACCCTGTCTACAGAGCCATCCCCAGAGCCCCCCATCCTCTGTTCTGTGACCTTCCTTTACTTTCCCTTGAAGTGCTTATTACTACGTGACATTACATCATATTAATTTGTGTATTTCTTTGTCAACTGGTTTCCCCTTTGGGAATGTAAGATGTATGAGGGGGTGTCCACAGCTTGAAGAAGTGTTTGGTATTTAGTAGATACACAATGAATATTTGTCGAATGACGGAATCTCAAAGGATAATAACAATAAATACAGATAATAGCTAATACTCTCTGCACATTTGTATCCCAGACACTCTGACACACGTGTGAAAGATGTTTAATTCTTTCACAGCACTGTAATGAAGGATCTATGATTAAACCCCTTTTACAGATGAGGGAAGCGGGGCTCGGAGAGGTAAATGACTCGTCCAAATGGCGACGTGAGCTATCACAGGAAAATATCACAGAACATTAGAGCGGGTGGGGACCTCGAAGATTAATCCTGCCCCAGACCTGGCACTATGAAAACACAGAAACTGAGGCACGGTAAGAGGAAGCCACGCGTCAAAGGCCACACCGCAAAAGAGGGACGAAGTAGAACGAGGTCCCAGGGCGTTACCTTCCTTGCTGTGAGATGCGCCACCTCCAGAGCGCCCTGTGGGTGCAGGCGGACACCCCAAGGCAGTGCTGGTCCTCTCTGTGGGTGATCTGCCCCTGGGGGACTGTGACCTGCTTACGTCCAGTGAGCCAGGGAACCAGAGCGTCCTCAGAATGGGCCACATTAGGGACAAACTGCAAGCCAGGCTGCCTCCCTGAGTCATAAAACTCAGGTGAAGCCAGGTTTTCTCGGAACACGGCACCCCCCACGACGTTGCAGATGTGAACGTCTATACCGTGGGCAACAAAAGCCGCCGAGAAGCCGGCGCAGGAACACTACCCGAGGTCTCTCCCCGCCCTGCTGCGTGTCCCACACGGTGCAGCCCGATCGGGAGGGAGAGGCTATCTATCTTTCACCGGCGCTCTTGTCCATGTGTTCTCCATGGAAAAGATCGTTAGAGCCAATTTCCGCTGTCTTGGATTAATCCCACGGTTTCTATTTTCAAAGAGCATTTAAAGACCCAGGGCCAGGGCCCCCCGCCTGCACGGGGCTGGGCCTGGCTGTGCCACAGTCGGGTTTCCTGCCCAGACAAAGTGGGGTGTGTTATTCTGCTCGTGCTGCCACAACAAAGCCCCACACGGTGGGGGGCTGGAACAGAATTTTATTATCTCACGGTTCTAAAGGCCAGAAGTCCGAGATCAAGGTGTCGGCAGGGTTGTTGCTCTGAGGCCCCTGCCCCTGGCTGGCAGACGGCCGCCCTCTCCCTGTCCTCACGTGGCCTTGCCCGTGTCTATGAATTAACCTCGTCTCACAAGTAAACCAGTCATGTTGCATTAGAGCCCATCCCAGCGACCTCATTCCACCTTAATTACCCTTCGAAGACCTTGTCTCCAAATACAGGCACGTCCTCAGGCACTCGCGGTGAGGACTTCCACGCACGAGTTCGGGGAATGAAGACACGAGTCAGCCCACAACAGGGGGGCCTGTTTGCAAACGCTCCTTGGGTCTGAAGAGACAGCCCCTAGCAACCCGCAGCCCGGCCACAGAGTTCCTGACATCAGGGACAGGGCAGTTCTTTGTTGGGCAAGACTGTCCCACATACTGCGGGACATTTAGCAGTGACCTGGCCCTGCTGACGCCCCAACGTCCCCTCTTCTCGCCCCCACCACATCAGGCCTTTTCAATCCTCCCACAAGCCGTGCCCTGTCTTGTCTCTAGGCCTCTGCGTGTGGAATCCTAATTCAAGGGGTGACGTCAACGTCCACCAGTTCTCTGACGCGTCTGCGGATCCAGCTCCGCCTCTGCAGACTGGGGGAACAGAGCCGGCCGCAGACGCACCAAGTCCTCCAGGAGGGGCTCGTGCCCTCCCTCCACCCCAGCGATAAATCACAGACGCGTGCCGAGAGCTCGCAGTGCGGTACAACCTCTGCTGAAGGATTTATTCTGGATGTCTTATTTGATCTGCAGGACTACCTGACATGTCCCCATTTTATAGATGTGGAAGCTGAGGCTGGGAGAAGTGAGATGCCCGTCCCAAACCTGGCATATGGCTCAGGCCGCACACGGGACCGCTGACTCTAAGCCACCTCGCGGGAGACAGTGTCCTCCCCACTGCGTCTCCTTTCTCCAGCGGCAGGGCCCAGGACTTTGGGGAGGGATGAGTTGAGGATGCCAAACACAGAGCAGCCTTAGCCCATCAGTCCCTCATACTCGCTAGGCCTCTGAGCAGTCCGTGGAATAGCAGCTGCAAGCTCTCTTGCGAGCATCAACATCCGGGTCTGTTCCTTTCCGGGAAAACAATTCCCCTGTCTACACACAACCCAGACTCTGGGGTGAGCCCCACAAACGCATGTGGTCCGCGCCTCCTGCCAGGGAGAGCGCCATCCATGACATCCACAGGCGGCGTTTGCTCTTCCCGCATCTGTTCATTCTGCAAACACTGGCTGAGTGTCTCCTCCGGGCCTGGCCTGGGCGCGCGCCATGGGGACAGCACATTTATATGTCACAGTCCCCATCATCTGGGCACTGTGGCCACCCAGGAAACTCTTACGAGGTTCGAATGCTCTTCTTGTGAGGAGGTTTCTACCAGCAACAGCAGGCAAAGGCCAGGCCGCTGTGGTGGGGTCATGTTTTCAAAATAATGACTCTTCTCACTTTGGGGCAGCAGAGCTTATTGTAGATTCGGGGCCTCCAAGAAGGAACCACGGCATAGAAAACAGGAAAAATGGGAAAGAAGTTGATTTCTGGCTTTTAAAAAAGAATTATCTGTATTTACTTTGTTTTTATTGTGGTACAATATGTGTAACATACAATTTACCCTGAGCGACATTCAGGACTTCCACAGTGTCGTGCAGCCTCCAGCGCTGTCTAGTTCCAAAGCATTTTCGTTCCTCCGGCGGGAAACTCTGCACCCGTCAGTCACCGCTCACCCCATTCCCCGCCCCCAGCCTCTGGCAACCACTGACCCACTTTGTCTCTAAAGACTTGCTCATGGGGGACATTCCATATACACGGACTTATACGGCAAATGGCCTTTGTGACTGCCTTACTTCACTTTGTATAATGTTTTCCAGGTTCCTCCATGCTGTAGCACATCTCCGTACTTCCTTCCTCTTCATGGCTGAGTAATATTCCAGTGCACGGGTAGACCACATTTTGCGATCCATGTGTCAGTCGATGGCTATTTATGTTGTTCCTATCTTTTGGCTCTTATGAGAAATGCTGCTATGAATATTTACACATAAGATTTTGTTTGAACACTTGTTTTCAACTCTTTTGGGTATATGGCGAGGGGTGGAATTGCTGGGTCATGTGGTAAAGCTGTGTTTAACTTATTAAGGACTCAATTACTGGCTTTTGGGTTTCTAATAACCACAGTTTCTGGAAAGAGGAAGGTCTCTTAGGCATAATCAATGCATTTTGGGGAATGCAGATGGGTAAGGAGGGAAGGGCTCCAAGCGGCCCGTGAGAGAAAGGGTTCCTTGGGCCGGGGCCAGAAAAGGGAGGAAGGGGGAGAGTGTGGAGCAAGGTAGGAGGGCAGGGGCTGCACACAGGGGCAGGTTCAGCGGGGACCAGCTAGCTGGACGCAGAGTGATCATTCAGGGTCCGCTCTACCTGCAAATTATTGAGAAAAATCCCCGTCACCTCAGATGAAAAATGAACAAAGGCTATGCACGGGCAATTCACAGAAGAAATACGCACAGCCAGAAATACGTAAAAAGACGGGAAAGCATACTGATAACTTGAAAATGCAAATTCCAACGTTGAGTTACAATTCTTCAAAAAAACCTAACAAATTGGCTAAAAGGTAAATGATGGCTGATAGTCAACGTTTGTTATGGAATCGGGAGATGACTGATTGCCCAGATACTCTGTTGGAGGAAGCACAAAATGGTGCAGCCTTTTTGGAGAGTGATTTGACAGAATAGATTTAAACAAAGTCCCTTCTACCCTAAAAATTTCACTGCTAGGACATCTACAGAAATAGAGGCCTAAGTAGAGATTTACGTCCAAGGATGTCTGTGTAACATCGTGTGCGGTGGTGTGTGTTACACGCACACATTCACACACAGAAACCACCTAAATGCCCATCAGCAGCGGGGCGAGTCGAATACGTTCCGGCACCAAAGGAAACTGGAAAAGCGTGAAGTCACGAAATGAGCGCTGTCACTCTCACTGCAAGACTCAAGTGAAAGATGCAAATTTGGGGACTTTGTTATGACATGATTCCTTTTTTTTTGTAAACTCTATGTGACGCGTCTATAAATGATTGTTGCTTAGACTCACGCTGTCCCAGCTCTGTGCCCTTCAACCTGGGAGGCGGGGTGGTGTCGTCACTGCGCTGCGCAGCCTCACACCCCCGCTGGGCCACACACTCTGGGTCTCCTCCGGCACCTGCCACTGTTTGGAGGGAGGGCGAGTGGCCCCATCCGATGACGCTCTTCAGTGTCCACCTGGTTCTTTAGCTCAGACCCAGATGACGGGGCCCAAACCTTCCTGAGGCCCCGAGGGAGGTGGGGTTAGGGGCTGCTTCCCCACCAGGGGCTCCAATGGCCAGAAGAGGGCTTGGCTTCTCCAAGCTTTGGGGCCCGCAGGGCTGGACCCCCTCCCTCTGCCCCTTTGCCTCCTCAGTGGTTTGAGCACTTCCCCTGCGCTCCTCTGCTGGGTGCTCCGTCCTCTTTCCCGGCTTGCCCTGTGGGTTGCTGTTGACTCTCTACTCTCTGTCTATTCTAGCCTGGGGGATGGGATGGGGGGGGCTTGGATTTTGAAAGTGAAGAAGAGGAAGGGAGGAAAAGCCCCTTGGAAAGCTGGATACCCTCACAGGCGGGCGGGGAATCAGCTGGGCGCAGTGGAGACAGCGCCTCCCTGTGCCAGGACAGCTCTTCCTTCCATCCCCCTCCGCCCGCCAGCTCCGCTACTCTCGCCTTTGGGAGCTCCAGACTCCAGGAAAAGGGAGAGGCCGGTGGGAAAGAGGAAAGGATTGCACAGCACAGGCTGATGCTAGGAAGGAACACGCCGTGCGGCGGCTACCTCGAGGGCCGAGACCAGACTTGGGCAGGAGGACAACGGGCTGGGGCGGGTGGACCAAGATGTCTCTCTGGTGTCTCGTCACCCACGGCTTTGACAGCTCATGCTCCAAACAAAGATTCTGGTCTGGTCCTTGTAACTTCTCTTTTCTGTTGACGAGTTTTGTTTGGTGTGTGTGTGTTTTTTAATTACTATAGATGTTAAACAAAAGAGTGCAACCAAGTGAATCCTGTCGGGGCCACAGGGTAGTTCTGATTCTAAGCTTTGAGGCCCGGTTATCAGACCCCTCGTGCAGACCGAGTAATCCACGAGAACTTTCCCCAGAGTGGGCTAGGGTTGGCAAGCTTCTCCTACGTAGGATCAGATAGCCCATATTTTAGGCTCTGTGAGCAAAGAGGCAAAATTGAAGATATTATGTAAATACTTAACATTATAAGAAAAAACCCCTCAAATTTCTACATTTTTATTGATGAAACTCTAAATATAATAACTGAGTGTAGACTTTAAAAAATAATACAGGTTTGCTAGTTAAAAGAATGGAATTTGGGGGAGGATAATATCTTGTTGAGTTGGGGGTCGAAGTTAGTGTCCCCTGTCATTGAAATCAATTGCGATCATCTGATTTTTTCCTCTTCAACCACATAAAAATGTGAAAACCACTCTCAGCTTTCAGCATGTACAAGTGGGAGGCTGGATTTGGTCCATGGGCTGCCGTTTGCAGACCCTGGAGTGGACCACCCCAGGGCCCTCAGGGACCAACCACAGAGACCACCCAGACTTTGTGGAGCATTCCCAACACCACGGAAGTGTATGGAGAAAAGGAACCGCTCCAAGTACTTTCCATTGGCAGAAAATAAAATTTAATGCAAATAGAGCTTGTGGCTTTGGCTTAGTTTGAAGAAAGTGCCCCAAATTAGAGGCCTATTGCCTTTGAAAAGGGGAATATTCCCTTGTCGCTAAAGCACAGGCCGGTCCTCTCTTGCTGGGTGACTCCGAGTGAGTCTCTGAACCTCTCTGGGCTCTTGGTTTTTTCACCTCTAAAATGGGACTAATGTCTGATGTCGCAGGCTGTCCAGGGCTGAGAATTCCAAATTGATAGTGGGTATTTAGTTTAAAAAGAACCTAATGTTATAAACATTTTTTTCATTACATTTTTTTCATAATGGTTAGAAACCAAAACTCCTAAGTGGCCAATAAGAGGAATAAATGTTCATTTACAAGCCCATTCAAAATGGATACAGCGTAGGCAAACAAAAAGGTGACATTCAGAGGAATATCTAATGACTTAGAAAAGTGCTCACAACATTTCATGTGGATAAAGCAGGAAATAAATTTAATTCCCCATTTTGTTTCTCTGTGTGTGTGCGTGTTAAACTGAAAAGAAACATTGAAATAGCATTGCTGGTTTCCTGGGGAGGGTAGTATTGGTGATTTTTATTTTCTGTTTAAAAGTATGTGGCCTGCATTTACTATATTATTCATGTATGAATTTATTATCCACGAAAAACCTATCTAGAGAGATGACAGGTCAGGGTGCCCGGCCTATGACGAGCTGAGTGAGGAGTTACAGTGATTTCAAAGACGGAACAGGCCCCTGGTGAGGGGTGGGGTGGCCGGGGGGGCACGAGGCAGGGAGCAGGACGACGGGCTGTGCAGAGGCAGGCGGCTGCCCCGAACTTGGAGAGGCCGACACGGAAGCCTGCGTGGGCGCTGGTGGGCTGATGAGCCGCCGTCCCCCCTCACCCGGGGCCCCACCCCACACAGCCTGCCCCGAGGTCCAGCGGGGTGGGACGGGGCACAGCAGACCCGGGTTCTGGTAGAGGCTCAGTCCCGTACCTCTCTATGCCGGGACCTGGGGCCGGGTGCTGCCCCCACAGATCTGTCCTCCCCTCACATAAAGTAGGAGGCTGTGCCAGGGGACGTGGCCCGGAGCGTGGGATGGGCACCGGTGGAGAGATGGCATCGTGTCTCACACACGGGCATCACAGTCGATTCCCGTTACTCACGGGCAGTCACGGCCTTTAAAGTCACCGTGGACACCAAATTAACAAATACTGAACGGAGCTCCTAGGGGAGATACAGGGTTAGGTTCCTGCGAGCCTCTGGTCACATTTTCCCCGATGGATCGATCTGGAGCCTTGTTTTATGTGTGTTTCTGATCCAAGCCACCTTATTTAATGCGCATCACTGATTCGTTAACATTGAATTCGCACCCAACAGCCCTGTAACTCATCCTTCAAGGACGCTCGTGGTGCACACAGATTCCCTGTGCTAAGTCTGACAGCCACGTCTAACGCACGTGGGCTTATCTAACACATCTGTTTTCTCTGACGTAAACAGACCAGGAAAAGGACGCTCGCTTACAGTGTGAGGCTGAAACCAGAAGGCAGAACATCATCTTGTTCCACCCCAGCCAGGAACCTGCGTCCCAGGACTCAGCAGCTCGCAATAAGCATTTGTTTTCACACTCAGAGGTATGGGGGAAACAGACGGCTTTTCCCCACGTGTGTACATTCTGGGGCCCAGGTCGAAGGGCAGCAGCTACCCAGCAGTTTGTTATTCTCACGAGTAAATTCAGAAGCTACCGGAGGGGTGGGTGGAAATACGTAACACCCCCGAAGGCCCAGGCTCAGAACTGGCGCAACGTCACTTCCCCCACGCTCCACCAACCAAGGCAAATCGCAGGACCAAGCCCAACGTCAGCGGGGCGGGGAACGTCCTCCTTCAGTAGCGGCTTGGGGAAGTGGGCAGAAAGTGAGCGTTTGCTGAACAATAAAGATCAGAGAGCTGATGGACCCCCTTCCCCACCTGGTTTTCAGATTCTGATACTAGGATGCAAAAAGCTTAGCCCCAGTGGGGAGAAGAAGAGAGAGACATTACTTCTGCAACAGCAGGACAGGTGATATAAATGAGTAAAGCAGACAGGACGTAGAATAGGGACTGGTGGTGACCGTGGCAAACTGGAGGGCACAGACGCTGCCCGGGAGGTCACTGTTCCCAGCTCCTGCAGACTGTTGCTAGAACGGCAACCTAGTCACTGACTCTTGCCATCCTTGCCAGTTTGGCCCTGTCTCCCCAGCACCTGGCCTGCCCCCATAGGGAAGGTGAGGTTCCCAGGATCAGTGTTCTAGAAGAAGCTTGTCACTCTCCCTGCTGTACTGCACACAGAGATGTTCTCAACACTGCTGGCTGTCTGCTCCAAACCCCTCAGTGGGCCTCGCTGGGCTCCTTCCCAGGAAACAGGAATTAGTTCATTATGTGGCTTTCTCCTGCCTTTACTGAGGGGAGGGACCAAGGCACAGGCCCAGTCATTATTAGTGCAAAAATAGACAGATCTGATCAAAAGAAATTCAGATTGTACCTAACCGGCCTGAAAGTTCAGCAAGATTGCTTTGTAGGAGAAAGAGGAGGAGGTGAGGGTAAAATGTAGTTGGGTGCAACAGGCTTGAGCAGAAGTCAGCGACTCTGGGGAACCGGGGCTGGCGGAGGACCCCGCTGCCTCTGAGACCCGTCCCAGCCTGGGGACGTCGGGAGGGATCTCTGGCCAAACTCCGGCTCTGCCTCAAGCCCGGCCTTCCACCACTGGGGCACCCACTGCCTCCTTGCAGTGGAATCTGTCCCTTCTGCCTGTATAACACCCAGTCCTCTTTTTAGAACAGAAACAGCACCCCAACGTTTTGGGGGGTACATCCCTTCCCAACTGTCGCTGCAGTTCCCGAGGTGTGCAGAGTGTCCTCGGTGTGAGGACCCCGCCCCCAGCGCAGCTTGCACTGCGACCTTCCCACCCGGGTTGCTGAGAAGGGGATGCAGGCCCAGGAGCCTTGGGCCACCTGTGCCGCCCAAGAGGGGGGCGCCTGCCTGAGAACACAGCCAGCACAGGGGCAGTCCCAGCACCATGCCAGGCCCTCCAGGAGTCCGAGCAAAAGGAGAAAGCCAGAATGATCCTGATTCCATTTAAAACAGGACATTTGGCCTGGATCCTTTCTGCATTAATTTTGATTTTTTAAAATATCTCATTCAAATATAACTTATCTTGATGGCTGAGTTTTTGGCCCCCCTTCCATTTCGTACCCGAGACTGGTGCCTCACTCGCCTCCCCCGGCCCCCGGGCTTGCCGTCGGAAGGCTGCGTTCCAGGCCCGGCTCTGCTGCCGGCAGCTCTGTGTGGTCTGCGGCAAGCTGTGTGGCCCTTCTGAACCCCGTTAATTCATCTGTAAGAGAGGGGCAGCAGCACCAGCTGGGCCAGATTCAACGAGATGACGTACGTGAAGCCTTGTAAACGGTGACCACCTGAACGTAACGCGCTCTTCCGGCTGAACATGCAACCGCTCCTCCTAGCAGCACATGTGGAGAGTTCACGCAGGGCTGGGCACGGGGCTAAGGGATTAACGTGCGCCATCCCACTGAGTCGTCCTACAGCCCCCTGAGATTTTGACCCAGGTTTACCGAGGAGGAAACAGGCGTAGACGCATGTCACTTGACAAGGGCCACGCAGCGGTAACTGCCAGATCTGGGCAGAAGGCACCGATGCGCTAACTTTCAGGGTGAGGGAAGAGCAGCTTTGACAACTTCCCTATGAAGTCGTCACCCATCATCAAGCATCATGCGCGGGACCAGGACTCCAGAGCTGAGCTAATTTTTTTGCAATATTTTGTGGCTCTTGCATTTTCATCGCTTGTGCTACTTTGGACCAGCTTTTACAGCTGCTATGGCTGTAAAATTACAATTGATGTGAGCCTTAGGTGTTGACGTGAGCAGCGGCCACCCTGGCTGCCCGGGCTGCCGCAGGGAGTGGCGTTGGTGTGGACTGCTGCTGACATCCTATGCCGAGGGGACGGTGGGAGCGTGGGGCCGCCCTGGCCAGACCCCGAGCAGAGGGAGCAGGAGAGCACAGAACTTCTCAACAGTCAGGCAAAGCCTCGTGTGTCTGTGTCACCAAGCAGAGTCTGTCAGCTGCAGGAAGCACAACTGACACCTTCTGTCCAGTCCATTCACCTGTTGATGAATCCCTGGGACTTTCTCACCCACGTAAAGCATCTTCTGCAGAAAAATCGCATTGTTTTTCTCCACCCAGCATTTACCCTGCGCCCCACCTTTTTGCTATAACAGACCCCGGTTTCCCTTCAGGTAGGCAACCGCTGGTGAAACCAACCAGCGAAATCCAGGAAAAGTCTGCAGTTTAGTTTATAGTAACGTACTGTGTTTGTTTACTGTTGCGCCAATTGTCACAACCTTAATGGCTTAAAACAGCACAGATCTATGATGTTATGGTTTGGGAGGCTGCAACGAATCTCGCCGGGCTACAGTCAAGGTGTCAGCAGGGCTAGGTCCTTCGGGAGGCTCCAGGGGAGAGTCCGTTTCTTTGCCCTTTCCAGCTCGAACAGAACCACCGACCTTGCTTGGCTCATGGCCCCCCCCCATCTTCAAAGCCAGCAGTTCAACATCTCTCAAATGAGACCTGCCCCATTCCCATCTTTACGTCTAATCTCTCTGGCCCTAGCTCTACTGTCCCCTCTCGTAGGTCCCCTTGTGATTATACTGGGCTCATCAGTGATCCAGATACTCTCACCGTCTCGAGATCTCTAAATCAACCACATCTGCAAAGACCCTTTGCCAGGCAAGGGGACACAGTCATAGGTTCCAGGGATTACGACATAGACTGTCACTCAGCCCACCACACGTGCCAGTGTTGGCTTTTTAGTCGTGACAGATGTACCACGGCGACATAAGATGTTAACGATGGGGACGCCTGGGGGAAGGGCACGGGGGAACTCTTTGTACTATCTTTGCAACTTTTCTATGAGTCTAAAATTATTCCAAAAGTTTATTTTTCATCAAAAAGATTGGGATTCGAATGGCTACTTTTATGATCTTGGGCAACTCACTTAAGTTCCCAGCTCCTCTATCCTTTTATCTCTAAAATGGGCACCATGATATCCATCCTAGTTACCCTCTGTGAAGACGAACTCGGATACTGCAAGGGGAGCATTGGGGAAGTCATCCAGGGCCCTGAGAAGACAAAGTGTTCGCTCTGATTCCAGGAGGACGTGGAGAATCGGGCCTGTGGCAAGGAGCTGGGATCAGTATTTGGGAAGAAGAAAAAAAAGCAAAGCAAAGCAAACAACAGTTGATCAAGGCAAAACATGCCCGGATATGGCAGATTGGCTGAGAAAGATGAGGCTAATTTGGGGAGAGATGATGTCAGCGCTGAGATCCTGGTAAACAACCCATCATTCTAGAAGACATATGTGATACGTTTCAAATCATGGTCAAGGGAAACCAAGGATGGGGGGTAATTGGACGCTTCAGTGTTAATATTTAGTTCCCTCCCGTGTATCCCAGGCTCTGCCCCTCACCCTAGACCGTCACCTCTGCCCAGTCTGGGGCCTCGTCAGCATTTGTCCAGAGGCACCAACAAATCCCCTCCCCCCCCTCCAGTGGTCCCACCAAACAGTGTCCCGGGTGGACCTTCCAAAACTCAAATGTGATCATGCTGTCCCCCCATTGGAAAACCCTCCAAGGGCTTCCCACTGGCCCCAGGCTCCACCCCAGACTCCTGCCATCTTATTTCCTTGCGGGTCTCTCTGATCTCACCCTCTGATGCTCATGTTCCCTTGTATCCCACTGTCTAATAACAACATTGGGCACACTTCCGGTTCACACAATGCCTCTAAGTACCTACCCCTGCTGTGCTGCTAAGCATAGACATCTGTCCCTGCTAAGTAGCTTCCCTCTCTGGGCCAATCAATGCCTATTCAGTCCTCAAGACTCAGCTCAGCAGTCACCTCCTCCGGGAAGCCTTCCCTAAATACCACCTATGGACCAGACACCTCTCTTCTAGGCTCCTAGAGCTGCTTGTACTTGCAGCTTATGTCCATCTTATCAACAACTATATGATGTAGAAATATGCTCATATAACTCTCTTTTTAAAAATTGAGCTGCCTTGCCCCTGTAAAATCTCACACACAAGAAGACTTGGATTTATCCATCTCTGGAATGGTAATCTGGCAAATGCTCATTGGCTGCTCGCTGTGTGCCAGACCCAGGACTGAACATTGAGTCTTCCTGACAACCCCTTGGAGCAGGTGACATTGTTATTCACATTCTACAGACAGTGACGGGGAAGCTCTGAGAGGTTAGGGACCCTGCTCAACACCACACAGTTAGTAAGGGACAAAGATGGAGGTCCCAGACCCAAGTCCTTGAATCCCCAGGACCCGGAACAGTCTTTTGTCAACGTTTGCTGAGTCAGAGTACAATTCTGGGAGTGAATAGGCACAATGACCATCCTCGTAAGAGCCCCTTGCTGAGAGCAACCTGCGAGGACTGAGCCCCTGGTTAAAGCAAGGGAGGGGCTGCTGGGGGCCTCTTCATGCTGTGGCCCCCAGAATCCTGTCCCTCCCCATCAATTGCCAACTTTGTCCCAGGAGGTAGCTCCAACTTTCATACTGTGAACATCCTTGTTAGGGATCCCTGGAGAGCGGATGAACCTCCTAGAGATGACCCCCATGGGGTCCGCATAGGTGGGAGGGAGTGGTGTCTAAGCCTGGCTTGCACCCTTCCTTCTGGCTATGTGCTGTAGCTTTGCAGCAACATGTAAGGGGGTGGAAGTCAGAGACAAGCTTGCTTTATGCAGCCAGGATCATACCAAAGAGGTGTTAGTCAATAATCTTGCCATCAAATCAAATTCGTGGTCTCATATAATCATCAGGTCCAAAATTATTAGCTTCAGGAATGGCTGGATCCAGGTGCTCAAGTGATACCATCAGAACTCCATCTCTCCCTCATTCTCCCCCACATTTCAGCTCTGCTTTCTTCTGCATTAGCCTCATTATGAAGCAGGCTGTCCCTTAGAATGCCAGCCACCAGCAGTTCCTGGTTTCCATCTTACTCCTTCAGCCACTTCCTAGTAGGACAACTTCTCTTTCCTAGTAATTTTCATAAAAGTCTCCAAACCAAACCTTGCTGGCCTGGCTTGGATTTCCTGTTCACATTTGAATCATCAAGGTGGTTCAGGGAAAGAGCACATTGGCCAGGCCGGGGTAATTTGGTCACTCCCAAAACTGGGGGGGTAGGGGTGGATTTCATCCCCTACCCAAAATGCATGAATCAAGGGTAGAGACAGCAGCGAGGCCCCCACGGAAATGAGATCCTAGTTTCAGAAGCGACTGGGCAGGAAAAATCAACAGACATCCACTACAAAATGTCCAGGGGAAATAGGAATTCTTTCTTCCACAGCAAATTCCCAAGCGTGCGCTCACTTCAGGAACCCCGTGTCCAATGCAGACTAGGAATTCCCATGAAGGGGCCCTAAAAGCTCCCATAATGCAGGACACGCGGGACGTTTGTCATGGCAATCTGCCGCTCGTCCTCACAGGTGTCTGGCTCAGATGATATCAGGATTCAAAGAGGGGGAGAGAGCAAACCGTAAAAATAATCTGCTATTAAGCCCTGCGCCGGTACTGACTGTGGTGGCACTTGGGAGATGAAACCAGCGCGGTTCCTTTGGAGATAGCAGCCACTTTCCAATCGCGCGGATAAAAAAGGAAGGCATGCAGCAAAGTGACATTTATGTGCTAGGAAAAGCACACCTTCTCGCCCGCTCCAAAACCATTTCAGCAGCTGGGGAAGCGGGGACACTGGAGGGTGCCCCTCCACCTTTCAGGCTGGGGGAGCACCTGGCCCTGGGGGGCCCCGCAGCCAGGTGGGCTCCAGCCTCCGTCCTTCGTGCTCTGAGGGCCCAGGCTGCCCCCACCCCCACCCCCATCTGCTACTGGCAAGTTTAAATACCAGCCTGTTTCAGCTCAGAAATGTGGAAATTAAGAAAGGAAACGAGAGGCGGTGGGAAGGAAAGAAAAGCGATGAATCACTTTTGGACTGCTGCCTCATTCGAGCGCCGCGT
Organism: Propithecus coquereli; assembly: GCF_000956105.1. NCBI lineage: Eukaryota > Metazoa > Chordata > Mammalia > Primates > Indriidae > Propithecus > Propithecus coquereli. Next base: position 55,967 of record NW_012153785.1, read on the forward strand.
GGGGTTTATTTTGGTCGTCACCCTCGCTTGGTGAGAGGCAGTTCAGCGCAGGAGGAAGAGTTTGGGAGTTGAAAAGATGAGTTCAAGTACGAGCTCCACTACAGGTTGGCGGGAGGCCTCGGGCCACGCTCGCTTCTCTGAGCCTCAGTTTCCTCATCTGTCAAATGGGGATCATACCCTTCCACAGGGTCATTCTGGAAAGTAAGGGGCAAAGATGCATCACGGTACACGGCAGCTGGTCCTGGGCTGGCTCTGAAGGAGATGGTCCTTCCTCCATCTCCTCCTCCTCCTCCTCATCCACCACCATCCAGACCAGGAGGCAGCAGCGCTCTGTCCCACCGAGGACCCTGACACCCAACTCCTCGCTGGCCTCCGAGGCTGCCCCTCTGTGGCTGCCCAGCCCCACCCCTGGCCTCCAGCAGCTTCTCCACCCCCAGGTTCTGCCCACCCGCCCGGGCTGGGGCCTGTTTCTGCAGCCCCAGATGCACTTTCCTCCTTCCAGGCCACGGTGCTGCTGTCCCTCCCTCTCCAGCACTGGCTCTTGCCCGGCCTGGCTCCTTCTCATCTCAAATAAAGGCCTCCCCGACCACCCTAGCAAACGGCGGCCACACTGCAGTCGCTTCCAGCCCATCCCTCCTGATGATCCCGTCGGTTCGTTTATCTGGTTACTGTCTGGCTCCCGCAGGGGGATGTGAGCACTCAGAGGCAGGGAACGTTTCCGTCTGGTTCATTTCTCTGTCCCCGGTGCCAAATGGCATACCTGGCACGGAACAGGCACTCAAATATCTGGGGAGCGAGCGAGAGAGGAAAAAGAAAGGAAAACGAAGGAAGGGAGGGAGGGAGGGAGGAGCAGGAGAGAGAGGGAGATGGGGTTCCCTCCACCCCCACCCCCAGGCTCTGAGCCTCTGTTCCTCACGCCTCTGGGTCTTGGCCCCCATCACACACACCCCATCCCCCTCACACCCACAAGCCCCCCGTCTAGCCCCATGTGGGTGACAGCCTTACGTGTGACATTGTATGTGCACCCCCTCATATGCGGTTCCCTTCTTGGGTGTCACGAGAGCCAGTCCCGTTCCCAGGTAACATTTCCACATCACTGTTCTCACAGGCACCAAGGTGATGTGCATCTGCTATTTCTACCTGCCCGTCGCATCCCCTGCCGGTAACACAACCCTAATGCTGCCTCTGGAGAGCCACCCCTCCCCCGCACTCAGTCCCACAGTTCACGTGGAGCTGCCTGGTCCCCAGCTCCAGGGATGGACATGTGGGCTGGGTCCAGCCAACGAGAACACAGCATTTTTCTGGCCACAGTGATTGGTTAGCAGTGGTCATATGACTCCAGCTGGGGCCACTGACATTAACTCCCAGGGCTTCCACTGCAAGTGGATTAGCACAGAGGAGCTCTTTCTGTTACGAATGCCAAGCTGAGCAGGTGTAAGCCAGGGGCTGACAGCCATCTTCCCACAGCAGGGCAACAGCCTGATTGAGAGTGAAGCCAGCACAGAGGACAGCAGAGCCCAGAGAAGAGAGACAGATCTCTAATGGTATCATTTTAGCACCTGGATCCAGCTTTACCTGAAGCAGAACCACCTCTGAAATTTTCAATGATCCAAGCCAATAAATTCCATTTTGTGTTTAAGCCAATTCAGCGTGAGTCTGTCACTTGCCACCAAAATGTTCTGACTCACAGAGCAAGCATTAGTCAGTAGTTGGCTAATCGAGACACGTGAGGAGGCAGCCAGTGGGGGAGAAGGGGTGGAGGGAGTGCTTGCCATAGAGAGAAGGCCCTGCCCCCCAACTTTCCAACTCTACTGAGGACAGAGACTGTGCCAGGCCCACCACCGTCTTTTCCACCACTGTCCCACAGCAGATATAAACAACATTTTCCACTAGAAAGTGGGGAGAGCACACAAAACTCTGGGGCAACCAGGGCTTTGTCCAGGAAAACCTGCATCTTCCCAGATGGAAGGTCCAGATCTGCTCTCTGCTGGGGCTGCCCAGCCCACTGTGAGCACCCTGCTTCCCCTCCCTCTTTCAAGGCAAAAAGTCAATCT
>NW_012153785.1:58568-76588 GCF_000956105.1 Propithecus coquereli
GGTGTAAGCCAGGGGCTGACAGCCATCTTCCCACAGCAGGGCAACAGCCTGATTGAGAGTGAAGCCAGCACAGAGGACAGCAGAGCCCAGAGAAGGAGAGACAGATCTCTAATGGTATCATTTTAGCACCTGGATCCAGCTTTACCTGAAGCAGACACCACCTCTGAAATTTTCAATGATCCAAGCCAATAAATTCCATTTTGTGTTTAAGCCAATTCAGCGTGAGTCTGTCACTTGCCACCAAAATGTTGACTCACAGAGCAAGCATTAGTCAGTAGTTGGCTAATCGAGACACGTGAGGAGGCAGCCAGTGGGGGAGAAGGGATGGGGGGAGTGCTTGCCATAGAGAGAAGGCCCTGCCCCCCAACTTTCCAACTCTACTGAGGACAGAGACTGTGCCAGCCCCACCACCATCTTTTCCAGCACTGTCCCACAGCAGATATAAACAACATTTTCCACTAGAAAGTGGGGAGAGCACACAAAACTCTGGGGCAACCAGAGCTTTGTCCAGGAAAACCTGCATCTTCTCAGATGGAAGGTCCAGATCTGCTCTCTGCTGGGGCTGCCCAGCCCACTGTGAGCACCCTGCTTCCCCTCCCTCTTTCAAGGCAAAAAGTCAATCTGCAGTACAGTCACATCTTTGGAGGAAAAGGAAGACTTCCTTAGCCTTCTCTAAGGTGTGGAACATTTCCAGAGTGCAGGCTGCCTCCCACTTACATCCGTCCCAATCCTGCACCCGGCCGGCCTCCTGGATGCTGGGGACACTCTAAATGGTACACAGGGGCCAGCTGGGGCTGGTCCCACAGAAGGAAACAATTGCAGGAAGACCACCCTGTGGAGTGCAGCCTGGTTCTCCAGAGCCACGCTCCAGAGCATAAACGCAGCTGCAGATGCAAAGCGCTGAGAAAGGCTTCGTCAGCCTGACAGGTGTCAACTTCTTGGGAAGAGTGACAGCCTCTCGCTCTCCTGGGATCTTGGCCTGCAGACAGACAGTCTCTCCCTGCTTCTGAGGGCTGGGGCCGGGGTTTGCTCAGCTCTCAGGCTGCAGCTTCCCTGGATGCTCCAGAGACGGTCTCAGGAGAAGCTGCCAGCAAGTGGGTTTCCAAGAAGAGAGCCCAGGTCTGAATCCCAGCCCTTCTGTTCAGCTCATTCCTGCGGACATCACTCTGCTGGAGGGTCCTAAATGTCCACCTTCCTGTGCACACCTGAGCCCCAACCTGCAGCAGAACATCTCTGCTGAGATCCTACAGACGCTTCGAACTCAACACCTCCCAAACCAAACTCCCTGCTCCCCACACCAGCTCCTGCTGCGTTTCCTAGCTCAGCGAATGACACTTCTAATCACCCCCAAGTTTAGGTGTTTTCCCCGATTCCTCTCTCCTCCTCACCCAGAGACAATCAGTTGCCAACTGCTGACTTTCCTCCTAAATCCCTCATCCCACTGTATCTTCTCCGCCCGGCCTTCTCTAGCCTGAATTATTAATGTCTCAGCAGACTCCTAACGAGTGTCCCTGCCTCCACTCTCGCTGGCTCCTAGCAGTTCTCCACTCAGCAGCCACCCTGGTTGTCCTGAAACACAAATCTGATCCCGCCTGTCCCCTGTGCAGACCGCGGCGGCGGCCGTCCTCCCTGGCAGAGCAAGTCTCAGTTCCCGCCAAGGCTCACGAGGCCTTTCCGAGTCTGATTTCTAGCCGGACAAAAAGAAGACGTTCAAATGTTTCCTCCAAAGCCGGCAAACTTTTTTGTAAAGGGCCGTATGATCTGTCACAGTTACTCAACTCTGCCACTGCAGTGAGAAAGCAGCCGTGGATGTCCTGTAACTGAACGGCTGTGGCTGTGCCGATAAATTTTATTTGCAGAAACAAGTGGTGGGCCAGATTTGACCCATGGCTGTAGTTTGCCAATCCCTGCTCTAAAGGAGTGAGCTAATCACTCACGGTCTCCACATCTCAGTTGCCCCATCTAGAAAATGGGGACGTCGTACACACTGAAGGAGGATTTGAAAGAACATGTCTAGTGCCCGGGAGAGTCTAGCACATAGTAGGTGCTCAACGGGGATCGCTATTATTAAAACCATTACCACTGCTCTCCCTTCCTGCACATTTAAGAATCAATCAGCCCCGACTCCATAGACAGAAGGCTATAAGGACAGAGACCCTTCTCCTCTCAGGACGTTTGAGGGTTCATGATGTGTCTATGGAGGGACTGTGAAACCGAACAGCTGAAAACCTACTATGTGCCAGGCACTGGGCTTCATGGTGCACAGTGATCAAAACAAATCATAAGACAATATTTGCCCCCTGAAGCCAAGTCTTAGAATTCTAAGTAGAGAAATTCTGTGGGAAGTTATTATATTTGTTCAAACACAACTGCATGCCTACTATGTGCCGGGCCTTGTGCAGGCACTAGGGCTGCCCACAGGAATCAGAAGCAAGCTCTGCTTTTACAAAAGGCATTACCTATAGAAACTTTTTCTATTACTTCTGAACATCTGCCTGTCGTTATCCCTAAAGACATGTTTCCCACTCAGAGAGCAGACAGAGGCTTGATCCAGCTTGGGTCCCCCCAGAGCTCTCTGGGAAAGGCCTGAGTTCCTCCCACCCCCAACCTCCTTTTTGGGACTCAGGGTCTGACACTGAATGAAACTGGCTCTTCCTCTTAGCTGGGCTGGGCCTTTGCAGGATCCTGAGGCTGAGGGGGCCCGGGGCCCAAGTGCCCCCGCGGGAAGGGCAGAGGTGCTGTTGGCTTGGAACGAGAACCTTCCCATTGCTCTCTTGCTGCAGGGCTTCTCTCTCCGAGCAAATCCTGCTCACCACCCACCGGGGCTCTGTGCCCCCACACGGCAGGGTTCCGGTCTTGGGGCAGAGACTTCAAGTTGTGCCCTGTGTCCATTCCCCACTTGTCTCTCAACAGAATCCCCCAGTTCTGATGGAGCACGTGGACACTCAAATTAAAGACACACGGCTGGCCTCCCTGGCCGCGAGGCCTGGGCCCGTCAATAAGTTCTGCCAAGGGGATGGCTTTGAAGGAAGTAACGTGTTCCTCCTCCTCCTTTCTCCACCCTGCTCCTGGAACATGGGCATGTGGGAAGCCATCCTGGGCCATTCAGATGAGAGCAGGCAGCATGGAGCCACAGTGGGACAGGAGTCTGGGCCCCTGATGCTATGATGCCCCTGTCCTAGCTGTGGACTGTCTCATCCGCACTCTCAGGTGATGGAGAAATAATTGACTTTGATTCAGCCACTGTTGTTCTGGCTTCTCTGTTAACAGATGCATTTAATTAACTAATTTATTTATTTATTTATTTATTGTTGAGACAGGGTCTCACTATGTTGTCCAGGCTGGAGTGCAGTGGCGTCATCATAGCTCACTGCACCCTCGAACTCCTGACCTTAAGCCATCCTCCAGCCTCAGCCTCCCGCAGTGCTGGGATTACAGGTATGAGCCACCGCACCTGGTCAACACCTGTGTTTAAATCCTACTGAATCTAAGTGCCAAACAGAGTGGCCTGTGTCCACCACCCCAACGGAGGGTCCCATCCATTGCACTATGCAAACTACACAATATGTTATGGCTTCATTAAACCAATGTTCACTGGACACCTACTATGTGCTGGGCACTGAGTCAGATGCTGTCGGGAGGCCACTGAGATGGAATCACAGTCCTTGCCTACCAGTTAGGAAGGAAGGAAGAGTAACAGTGAAGATATCTAAAGAACTTAGTATACACACGTAATAGGCCTATGAGGTATGTCTGTAAACATTCCCATTGCACAGATGTGCAGACTGAGGTCTAGAAAGGTTAGAGTGTCCAGCAGCTAATAGATGATGAAGTATAAATTCAAAACCAGCCAGCCTGACTCCAACTGCTTCCCCATCCATCCTCCACTAACTATGTAAAGAAGCATGTCACAGGCAGATGTGTCCTCAATATCATCAACGTCACCCCAACAAAACACAACAGAGTTAACGTTTATTGAGCCTCACTTGGAACCGGGCGCTGTGCTCGGGGTTCTCCCTGCATCACACCTCTTCTCCCTCTCTGCAGCCCTGTGAGGCCAGTGCTGTCGTGGTCCCGATGCTAAAGATGAACAATACGACGCAGAGGGGACAAGAAGCTGGCCAGGGTTCCAAAGCAAGTCTGTGGCAGGCGGTGGTAAGGGCTGTAGGGAGCTCTGACTTTTTATATCTGTGGATAAGAGGGCGGGGACACCAGAGGTCCTGCCCAGCCCTGTGCCTTGTCCTTATCCCAAACCAGACAGAAATAAAGCTCACACCTGTCCCCTGGGCTGGGAGCTTCTCAAAGCCAGGCTCTGTCTGTCGTTTGTCCCTGTGTTCCCAGCACAGTCCGTGCTGTGAGAACGGGCAGTTGCATTTGCTCCACCCTCCCTGCCCATTACCAAGTGCAGCGGACAGCCCCGTGTGCTGTGGATGACACTGTGTGCCATGGCTGACCCTGTGTGCTGTGGACGACCCCACGTGCCACGGACGACCCAGTGTGTCCTGCATGACTCTTGCTTTTGTCCCCAGCAGCCTCTCTGCCTTCTGGTACCAGGGCCCCCAGTGTCCTAGGGAATCAACAACTGGGCTTAGTCAAAGTGGTTGACATGTGACCGAAGCCTGCACTAGTGCCCTTGCCACAGCAGCTGGTTCTGAGACGGGCGGTTGGGCCTGTGAGGTAGGAGGAGCCCCCAGCTTGTTCCACTCACTGTGACCCCACAAGGATGTGCAGGTGGGAGTCGCTGTCACCATCTTGCTGAAGCCAACACAGAGGGAGGCAGGGCAGAGAGACAGGGAGCTGCTGAGACTCCGCTGACATCATTTTTGTCTCTGAAGATCCACCTACCCCTGGACTTTCCATGCACATAAACCAATAACTTCTCTTTTTGTGTGTAAGCCATTTTACCACCAATTTGCTGTCCCATTCGAACCAAAAGTGTCTAATGGGACATCATTTGGAGCCTGTCTCCTACTTTCGATGATTCTCACTTCCCTTTTAAGGAAAAAAATATCCTCTCCTCCCCATGAGTCTTTTTCCAAGGCCCAGCTGGTCCCTATGAATGGCTTTGTCATTTACTATTTGTCCTGCTCATTCACCACCGTATGACAAGTCACCTCAAGGAGGAGGATTAAGTACGACAACCGCTGCCTGGAGAACCGGCGCCGGGACGTGGTCACAGCTCGTCTCACTGCTCATTTAGATTCATGTCCACGAGTCTCATTTTTCAATGAAGCTGAAAGTTCCATGAGGTCAGAGTCATGTCCTATAAATTCAACAATGATTAAGTGCCTGAGGTGTCCTAGACACTGGCTAGAAGCTGGGAACACCGAGGATAATAAACAAGGTCACCGTCCCCTCCAAGGCAGACACGAAAGCAGATCACTGCACAGATGCAAGCGCATCGTGACAGGGTGATTTGAGTCGAGAGTAACTGAGAAATGCATCTTTAACTGGCTGCGGCAACACAGGGCATTTGTTCCACACAGGTGGAAAGAACAAGTAAGATCCTGGTTCTGCGCTGGATGATCCAGAAGCTTCACAATGCCAGCTGCGACCGTGTCCCAGCACCGCTGTCTCAGCAGACCCTCAGCACAGCCGCCTGGACCCTACCGGCTACACCTTCCCACGTACACGTCCCTGGGGGTAATGAGGGCGGGTCCAAACAAGATGCACCCTGATTGGATCTTCAAGGTCACATGCTTGTCCATGAACCAATGACTGGGCAGGAAAATGGACCACGGAGATCCCTGTAAACAAATCAGGGCCCACCATGGCGTGACGGGGCGGAGTCAGCTTTCCCCACAGCAGGTGGGCTGGGCAGGGGCAGGTGATTTACCTGAAGGAAGTTCGGGCAAGGGGGAGGAATGGCTTGTTGGTGGCAAACACCCACTGTCTACCCTCAGAGATGAGAACGGCCCCAGACTTCCCTGAGCTGAGGCCGGAAGTTTCTCCTGCGTCCCTCACTTTGCCGCGGCGCGTGCTCAGTGTTCCCTCCCGGTCACAATCGTGGCATCGGCAGAAGCAGCACCTGATGTTTACGTAGCACTTCACGGTCTCATCTAGCCAGTCTGAGGGAGCATGGTCGCCTCCATTTTGCAGATGAGGAAACTGAGGCCTGGAGAGCCGGAGTGACCCGCCCAGAGTTGTTGGCCTGAACTTGACAATCAAGGTGGCGCCCTGTTGTCTTCGGTTCCCCGGTGTTGGGAGGGGTCTAGGCACACCCACGTGCTTGCCTGGGTGGACGGCCTTCAAGGTAGACAGAAAACAGAAACCACCTCTCCACTGTGTGTCACATTGGCTGTTAAAAGAATTCCGCACGCTTCACAGGGACTGCCTCCAGAGTCCTTTGCAAGTCCCCGAATTGGCAATCCCTGCTACTGTATTTAATCTCCCTCTCAACTGCAGGAAAATGTAACAGAAAAACGTCAGTGTCCCCTGCAGGCAATATGATGCTCTAAATGAACGTTAATTCTGTCCCCAAAATAAGCTTGACACCACACTCCATTGCATTATTAGCATGAAAACACTAAGCATTACTTTCTAGAATCTGCACAATCAACCCTGACTGTTGACTTTCTCCAGAAGGATGGTGGGGGGAGGAACATGCTTCACCAACTGCATCCCTGCAGGGCAGGTGTGGTGTGCACCACTGTGCAGCCGACAGAAGCAGGGCCAACGACGGCAGTGAGTGCGTAGAGCCAGGAGCAGCCTCTGACCGGCCACGTGGCCTTCTAAGTTGCTTCTCTCACAGGTACCTGCTCCTGCCTGTGTGCTAGAGACACGAGTTTGCAGCTCTGGGCTTGCACAGTCTCGGCTTCTGCAGCCTTGTCTTCTCCAGGGACAAGAACTCTAAGGAGCCCCTTTTCCTGCAATAAATCCCTTCCTCTGATGGGAGGGGCCGGGAGCAGGCAGGGGCGGTGTGGGGAGAACAAGGAAGAAGTTACATGGGGGCGTGTCCACCTGACAGAACAGGGCACTTTGTGCTGGAAGCTCATCGAAGCCCTGGGGCGGGAGTTGCGCTTGCTGGCCTGGCTCTCCTCTGTCTGGACTTGGTGAATGAGTCACCTCTGCTGGGAGCAGTTGCCCCACTTTCTGCTGAGCTCCTGGAGCCCCTCATCAGCCTTGCTCCTGGAGCTATGATTTCCTGCTCACACCACCTTTACTCCTTTAAGATTCATCTCTAATTCTTCTTTGCTGTACCGAGGCTACCGGGAGAAGCTGCTCAGCAAGGGTGATAAATAAATGCAGGACCCACAGACTTGGAATACTGGCAGCATCCAACACATGGCGTGGTTATTATGACCTCATGTACATTTTTCAATATCTCCATGCCTCGGTTTCCTCATCTGTTACTGAGGATAACAATAACAATAACAATACTGAGGATAACAATAACACATGATCTCATAGGTTGAGACTTATCTGAGCTGTTGTAGGAAAAACATTTAAAACAGCATCTGGCCTGTAGAAAAGACTCAGTAAGTGTTGGCCATTAAATAGTTAAATACTGAAATAATTGAATGATAGAGAGGCGGTGTGGCAGGGTGGAAACAACGTGGTCCGTAATTTCACATTGTCCGTGCCCAGGTCTTACCAATCATTGTCTCTTAGCAGAAAAGTTCTCCGCCCTTTCTGTGCCTTAGTTCCTTTTTCTCCAAGTGGGGATGGTGATTGTACAGCTTTGCAGGGTTTCTGGGAGGGTTCATGAACTTTAAATGCCTCCCCGTGCAAAACCCAGTGCGCACAGCAGACCTGGCTGCGAGCCTTGCAAAGTCCTGCTCACACGGTGGCCCTTGGTGGCATCTGGGAAGGTGGATTTCAGGAGGGTTCCCACCATTGCCTGGCAATAGTATCTCACTGTGACTAAACTGTTTGCACAGACAACGTGGTTTATGCTGGAAACCTGCTTTTCTTCTGGGAATTCTGGCACACGCCAGGCTGAGGGTGCCTATGAGACCAGCTCCCCCCCAAACCCCGGACACTGAGTCTGGAAGGAGCCTCCCTGGTAAACACCATTTCACGTGTCTTGTCACAATTCATTGCTGAGGAAATTGTGTGCGTCCTGTGTGACTCCACCGAGAGAGGGCTCTGCAAGCTCACGCCTGGTTTCCTCTGGGCTTTACTCTTCGTGCCTTTCATCCTTGCTGATTTTGCGCCGTATCCTTTCGTTGTAATAAGTCATGACCATGAGCATAGCTCTGCGCTAAGTCCCATGAGCCCTCCCAGAAAATCGCTGAACCTGGGGCTGTTCTTACGAACCCCTGACACCATCACCTGTGTTGTACTCGTGCTGTGGTTGGTCCTCGGTAAGCAGAAACCTCAAATCTAAGTGTCCCTGGTAGTCTTTGGTTCATCGTCCTTACTTGTAAGACTCAAACAAGAGATATTACTCTCCTCTAAAAATAACTCAATTTTTTTTTTATAAAAAAAAAATTCCTTCCATGGACCTAGAACCTAAGAGCAACAAGGACAAAGATATGCAAGCCTGAGAGTATGCATAGCCTCATGACCTTTTTTTAATCTTAAATGCTAAAGAAAATTCTATCAGCTTTGTCTTTTCTCTCTTCTTCCGCCCTGCAAGAAGGAGTCTTGTCTGATTGATTGCGGGGCCTTTTCCTTATTGATTGAGACAGTCGATAAGGGAGATCAGATGGAGGATTAGTGGGAGTCATGGTAGAAAGGAGACACCTACGAGGGGGAGAGAAGAGTAGATTCGGGGGAATAAGGGAGGGAATCAAAGACCAAAGAGCCCGGGAAGGCTGAATTTGAGATAGGTTTTTTTCTGTTGTTTGCTTCATTTTGTTTAAATGTGGGAAAGAAGAGGAGAAAGTAACTTCATGGCAGTATTGAAGAAAGAAGAATTGGGAAAGAACTCTTGCAAAGAGGTTTTGACATGAATTATGAATGGTTTCCCCTTGGGTGTGCTTTTCAGAAGACTCCAATAAAGATTTGAATTACTCTAAATTGGTCTGGGGTCACTAATTTTTTCTACACTGATTATGTACTAAGCTGGACCATGAGGCAAGTAGGCTTTATATGGGTTACACAAGCCATAGGGATGCCACAGCTATGAGTCACGTTTTCTCTTTCATTCTTTTTGTCACAAACGCACACGCACACACACACGGCAGGGTATTTCAGAATCTGCTGAAATACCTTTTATTGTCACTTATTAGTTTTCTCTGCTCAGCCAGATTTACTCTCAACCTGCCCCATTTGAAAGTTTCCTGCCCTCTGATTAATACAACTTACTATTACTCATGGAGGGTCCTCAGGGGTCCTGAGCAAGAAGACAGGGGAGCTAGAGGAACCAGGCTCCCCTCACACCCAGTCTCAGATACCCGGGCAGGTTCAACGGTGTCAAGTCCAGTGATGGGCAGTTCAGCAACGTGCTCCGCGTACATCACCACGCTCTCCTCACCTGGGGCTCAGAAATGGTCCCACCTTCTACACTGTATGAAGCCCTGGTCTCTGACAGTTTAGGCTTTTGACAGCTCTGAATTTCAAAACATGCAAGGACAAGATCAAAATTCCTTAAGGGAAAAGAACCTGAAACAGACTTTGAGCGGACAAACATCTCCCATTAGATCCTGGAATTAAAGACAAAGTAGTAACATATGCACAACATCAGCCCTTAAGAACTCCTGAGTTTAGAAAAGAAAGAAAGATCAAACTCTCCAAAGGAGACTGCCAGATTTATCTTCAAGGCAGAATGTAATTTATGCAAATAAAAGGTATAAAATGTTACTGGAACAGGCACTTCACAAAGGAAATATCAAAAATGGCTATAAACATATGAAAAACTGCTCACTTCATTACTTTTCAGGGAAATGCAAATTAAAACCATAAAATGATACCATAAAACACAACTACCTGAAAGGTCAGGTGTCGGCAAGAAAGTGGAGCAACTAGAATACTCTACACTGCCAGTCATGGGAGAGAGATGAAATTGGTTCAACCATTTTTGCACAACTATTTGGCAGGATCTTCTAAAGCTGAACATATGTGTAAGTTTTGACCCAGCAATTCCACTCCTTGGAACATACCCAACAGAAATGTGGACATATGTTCACCAAACACATGAACAAGAACGTTCATAGCAGCACTATTCGTAAATAGTCCCAACCTAAAACCTACCTCCAAGCTCATCAAGAGTAGATGAATAACCCTGTAATACTCTGAAATAAAAATTTTTTAAAATACTAAAAAAAAGAATAAATGAACAAATAGTGATCTACTCACACGATGGGATCACTCATTCTACACCAGGGGTCGGCCAACTATGGTCCTATTTTTTATAATCCAAGCTGCCCATTTTTATAAATAAAGTTTTATTAGAACACAGCCCTGCCCATTGGTTTAAATATTGTCTGTGGCTGCTTTCATGCTATAACAGCGCAGTTGAGTTGTGACAGAGATCAAGCAGTCTGTGTGCTTCAAGCATCTCACAGCGCCCTTTGCAGAAAATGTTTGTTGTCTCCTGCTTTACAGCCCTGAGAGCAAACAAGAGACAACTACACACGATGATGAGGATGTATCTTAGTGTTGAATGAAAGAATCTGGTCACGAGAGAGCACAAAATATTCGATTCCATTTCCATGAAGTTAAAAGTAGGCAAAAATAGCCCATGTTGTGGGTGTGAGAAGTGAGGGTGGGCACCGCCCTGGGAGGCAGAGTGCCTGGAAAGGGACCCGAAGGTTCACGGGGAACTGGTCGTGTTCTGTTTCCAGATCTTTCCGCACGTGCCATGCATGTGTGCTCTGGTGAGAATTCGTTGTATACTTATGCCATGCAAATTTTCTCGATGTATATTTCTGTGGAAAATCTTTTAAAAATGTTACCGGGACTCCCTGCGCCCCATCACAAAACTCCAAGCCGCTCGCCCCGCTGCCTCCTTTGTGTCTGCCTCCGCACGAGTCGCTGGTTCCCTGAGATGCACTCCTCCTGCTCCCTTTGACAGAATCCTGCAAACTCCTTCTTCAAATCTCAGTTCAGCTGTCATCTCCTCCTCCAGGGCACCTTCCCACCACACCCCAGGGCTCACAGGCAATCCAGGGCAGCAGAGAGAGAGACCCCCAAGGAGGTGACACTGGATCTTAAGTGAATTTGGAGAAATAAAAGTGTGACCGGTTGAATCTTGAGTGTTTGTCACACAGGAGAGGCCAGGTTGGCCACCCTGGGGGAGTTCAATCTAATCGTTTGTGGTTTAGTCTAATCCAGGTTAAGCCATCTGTGGGGGCAGCTTGGTTTGGTGGACGGAACATGGGGCAGACATGGGAAAAAGAACTGTGTAGCAGCCAGGACACGGTGAAGTTCAAGGGACCACGCTAATTGGCCTGAGCAAGGTGAGAAGTTCATCGTCTTGCATAACCAAGAAACGGAGAGGGAAGCAATGGCCGCAGGTAGGACTGGATCCAGAGCTGCAACCAACGTCATCGGACAAATGAGGACTCGGTCCCTTCTCTCTCTGGCTCCGTCTTCCCTGCAGGTTTCATTCTCTGACGGGTTGTCTAGCTGGGATAACTCCGGCGGCTCCCTGCTTACCTCATTAAGTCCAATGGAACAAATGAGTTTCTTTTTCCCAATAATCCAAGAGAAGTGGCAGAACGAGGTCTCCTTTGCCTAGCTTGGGTCACACGCTAACTCCTGACTGAATCTTTGTAATCAGGGGATGGAACGTGGTCCAGGCCCGAGCCAGGCCTTGCCCTGGCTCAGCGATGAGAAGGGTCAGCCTCATCCAAGCCCTGCAGGGCCTGAGAGTGGGGGCGAGGGAGCCCCCGGGATGGTGTGAAAGAGATACCTGGTCTTCCCTCTGTGTCTTGGCACACACCTCCTAAAGCCCTTGGACTCTCCAAAGTGATAAGTGGCACAGTATGCTAATGATTTGACACACGGCTGGGGGCTCCTGGACAGCCTCAGGAGGGGGGCTGGTTGCCAGGAAACCAACCTGGTTATTAGAAGGTTGGCACTTTCTGTTCCGAGACCTGGACATCTGGGGTGGGCAGAGTGGTTGAAAGTTGAATTGATCGCCAATGGCCAAGGAGGCAATCAATCATGCCTACATAATAAATCTTCCACAAAAACCCAAGAGAACTGGATTCGGGGAGCTTCTGGATGGCTGAACACGTGGGGGTTCCTGGAGGGTGGTGCCTGATGCGGGCATGGGAGCTGCGTACCCCTCCCCCCATACCCTGCGCATCTCTTCACCTGTATCCTTTGTAATATCCTTTATAACCAACTGATAAACAGAAGTGTTTTCCTGAGTCCTGTAAATTGCTCTAGCAAATCGTTAATAATTGAACCCAAGGAGGGGGTGTGGGAACCCCTGATTCATAGCCGGTGAGTCAGACGCACAGGTACCACAACCTGGGGCTTGTGATTGGCGTCTGAAGTGGGGGCTGGTCTTACTGGACTGAGCCCTCCACCCGTGGGCTCTGACGCCACCTCCAGATAGACAGTGCCTGAATCGAATGGGTTTAGAGGACACCGGCTGGTTTCCGCCGCAGAACTGATTGCCTGGTGCGCGAGGAGAAACGCCCACACGTTTGGTGTCAGAATCCTTTTGTGTCATGAGAGTAGAGGAGAAACTGAGTTTGTTTTTTCCTATATCCTCAGAGTCCCCTGAAGAAAAATAAGGGTGTTGTTACCAGCAGGGCAAGAATGGGAGGTTGGGAGGGTCAAAACTACATTCCCACTTTGCAACGACTTATTAACTGTGACCTTCAAGAACGTTGTTTCCTGATCTGTACAAGGGTGACGAGTGTCCCCACACACAGGGATATTGCAAGACTGTGTGTGTCACCTGGGAGCCGGGGGCCTGGCCTAAGTGGGTGCCTGGTGAACAGAGGAGCCCTCTGAACCACCCTGCTGTTCAGGAAGGAAAAAGTCCCCTTTCTGTGCCCAGGGCTGGGGACGAGGATCAGGAGTGTGGACCGCCCCGCCCCGCCCCGCCCCGCTGTGGGTGCACGGCCCCGTCAATCACAGCCGCTGTATCCGACAGACCCCAAAGGAGAATCATTATCATTTTTTAATCATGCAGTTGAAACAAACAAGAATCAGGGCTCAGATTAATGCAGCACACAAGCGAACACATTTTGTGATTTGCAAGTCAAATGCGGAGCTTCAGACCACTCTCTCACCCCAGTGAGAAGTCACATCCCCAGGGTTAGGTGGGACGGGGCGAGGTGGGAGGGACATCTGGCTCTGTACACAATTAGTGTGACCTCCAGCAGGATGCTGAACTACCATGGGACCCAGTTTTCTCACCTGCGAGAGGAATCAGTGCTGTTGTGAAGATCACAGGCATGAGCTAAGTCGTTTGGGTTCAGCTGCTGGGACAAAGAGCTGCTCTACATATTCTGGAGAGAAAGGGATTTAGCACGGGGCATTAGATGTTCACAAAACCACTGGAAGTTCACAAAGAGCAGGCTCTGGGTTGGATCTCCAGAAAAATATGGCAGAAACAGCGCCCTAAGAAGCTGGGACATCTGCCTCCGTCAGGAAAGAGAAGGCCCAGAGGCTGCTGGAACTGTAGCTTCAAGAACATCCAGGGAAAGCTGTGACCCTGGAGTCAGGAAGCCGTCACCGACGCCAAGACCCCTGGAACCGCGCAAGGCTGACGCGGGCCACTGACATGCGGGATGGAAAACCCGGAAGCGGCAGGAGGAAGACCTGCGCCTCGCCGCCCTTCAGATCTCAACTGGAGGAGAACTGCATCCCGAATATTTGGGGTGCAAAGGAATTGGGGAAATGGCTTTTTCCCCCGTCTCTTTCTAGATTCTGCAATACAAGAAGATGGAGGAGGAAGAGGTTCAACCAGAGGGTGACAGCTGAGAAAAAGGCGACACAGAAAGGCACTGGAGAGTGTGGACATCCAGCAGCCAGCCCTGGGGGGCAGCCGGATTCATGTGGCCCAGCGGCCCCCTCTCAAGCTGGCCTCCCGAGCTCTGAGGGGTCCTGGTCACCGGGCCCATCGCCCTGCCCCAGTCCCACCAGATCGAGCAATCACCCCCCTCTCCATGGAGCCTTCCCGGTTCCCAGCCTCAGGCGTGGCGGGAAGATGGACCCGGTGACGCTCAGGTGCGTTGGAGTCACGCGGCACCCAGCTCCCCGTCCAGGAGCTGCGAGACCCGGGGCAAGGGGCTTAATCTCCCAGCCACACCTTCTTCCTCCTATAAGAGGGATGAAAATAGTCTCTGCACACAGAGCTGGTGTGACAATTCGTCACATCTGTGTGTGTAAAACACTCAGCACAGCGCCTGACATGTGGCGAGAGCCCAGCCGGTGTCGGCAGATGCACGACAGACCCCCTCCCCCACCCCCAACAGATGACCACTCACCACTCACTACTCACCTGGTCTGGGGAGACACCAGGACCCTGCCCTAAAGGCCACCACAGCAGACACTGTTGGGCACTGAGGACGCTACAACCATCTCCCCACCCCCACCCCACCCTCCCCACTGGCAGAGCTGCCCCCTGCTGGGAAAGCGGAGAACGGCAGACGCAGGAATTTCTTGTGAAGCTGGGACGACTGACCCATCCTGGCCAACAGAAACTGGAGGGGGGTCTTCTGGTTGACTGGGGGAAATACTGTCCTCCCTGAAGAGTGAGTTGCATCAGAGAACTTTTTCCTCCCCTTCTCTCCTATTCGGACCACTGGTTCTCAAATGGGGGCAATTTTGTCCCCAAGGAGACATCTGGCGATGTCTGTAGACATTTTTGGTTGTCACAGCCCGGAGTGAGGGGACGGGGAGAAGGGGAGCGTTGCTGGGATCTGGCGAGCAGAGGCCAGGGACGCTGCTAAATACCCTACGGGGCACAGGACAGTCCCCAGCAAAAGGGCCATGCAGCCCCAGACGTGCTCAGTGCTCCAGGTGCAGCTGTGTGGAGGTGTGACAGCTGGGCCTGTGACTCTATCTGGGGACCTGAGGAGGAGGCGGAGAGAATCTCAGAGCTGACCAGGCCCTGACGAGACCGAGTCGCTGACGTGAGGCGGGAAGCACGTGCTTCTTGCTCAGAAACAAAACCGAACTCCTATTATTGAAATCACCTTTCATCAGGTATGTGCAGCCCCAGATGTCCCGATATCCCCATTTTAGCCCAGGTGCGCAGATCCCCACACGCGCAGGTGATGGGTTTGCATTTATCAAATCCTCGCCAAGAGTCCATGACACAGGCGAAGAAACCGAGGCCCGGAGGCACACAGGGAGGAAGCGGCTGGGGCGGCGACAGTGGAGATTGAGGTGGGGATGCTCATTTCAACACGGCACTTTCTGCTGTTATGAAATGTTTTAAACACACAGAAAAGTCCCAGAATAATCTAATCAACACCAGTGTGTAGACGGTCCATATTTAACAAGAGTTAAAGTCTGCTGTATGAGCTTGAGATGACAAGTGCTGTAGCAGTACTCGCCTCCCCTCTTTCTTCAGAGGCAGAACACTCTTGTTTTAGCTGGGAATACAGATGCTAGAATAAAGACTGCGATTCCTCGTCTTTCCTGCAGCTGAGTCTGGTCATGTAACTGAACACTGCCCAGTGGTATATGACTAGAAGTTATGTGTACAAGTTTTGGGTCATTACCTTAAAGGGAATTGAATGGTTGTTTTTTTGTTTTTTTTTTTTTTGTTTTTTTTTTTGACCACTGGCCGGCAGGCAGACACAATGGAAATGGGTGGAATGCAGATGTAGTGGCAGGAGCTAGAGCAGTCACATTGGCCCATGAGGTAGAACCCATGTATGGAAGATGGCAGAATAATAGGAAGGAGCATGGGTTTCAGATGATTGTGAAGCTTCTCTACAAGCCCCCACAGGCCTATGGAGACTGTCACATGAAAGAGAAAGATAAACTTCTACTGTGTTGCAGCCATTGCTATTTTGGGACCCTGTTTTGGTAGCTGAACCACTTTCTGAATGTATATACATTTCCAGTGCTTTCACACAAAGATCTCATCTGTTCTTCACAACCAGACAGGGTCTAGGTAGAACCAAGATCATTCACTCAATTGTTCATTCATTCGAGAATTATTTGGGGTGTCTTCCCTGTGCCAGGCATGTGGATGCTAAGCACGGAGGGGTGCCCAGATGGCTCATCCATTCCTGCCCCACCCAGGTGAGTCCCTAAGGCCTTGACTTCATCCTCTCCCCATTACTTCTCCAGCCTGCTTCTTCCAACCGTGGTGCCACCCGTGCAGGCCGGGCCGGCGTCTGTCCTCGCGTACTTTCCTGCAACAGCCTCTCGACCCGTCTTCCTGCCTCCACTGGCATCATTCTGTGCTCGAAATCTCAGGGCTCTCTCTTGCCGAAGTGCAAGAAGTCCACACTTCTCATGGCTGGCAGGCCCTGCTCACTCAAGCCTGGTCTCTTGCCCTCTCTGTTCTAGGCACGCTGAACCGGGTACGGTTTCTCCAGTGAGGTCCCCTGGCTCAGCCTCTCCCAGCGCAGCTCGAACTGAGGTCCTTCAGGCTTCAACTTCAGCCCCAGGTCTCCAGGAAGCCTTCCCCTGACTGTGTGGCATTTCCTCCAGGCTCCCCGCCCCCACTGGCTCATCTACAAGCTCTTCTGGCCCCCGCCCCCGTCAGTGAGCTCCTTGGTGGGGCAGGGTGATGGGGAGAGGTGCCCTGTGTCATTCACTGCTGAGTTCCCACAGCTGACACACCCCCAGTGGCTGGCTGCGGAGCTGAATGGTGAGTTCTTGACTTACGACGATAAAACCGAGACTCAGAGAAGCTCAACCGACTTGCTTAGGACAAGGCTCAGACTTCACCCGAATGCTGCCGAGTCCCACCGCGACAAGCTGCTTTGAAAGGAGTCCAGAGTCCAGAGCCCCCCAAACTGGGCGTCCGCGCATGTGCTCGGCAGGAAGGCAGGTCCGTGCGGAATTCCAGAGAGGGCACCTGCGGGGCCCTGCGCTGACGTCCCACAGGGGCCTGTGGAAAACCTCTCAGCCCCACCCCAGAGCTACAGAAGTGAAAGCTAAGGGGTGAGGCCCGAGAATTGGCATTTCCCACCACCTTCCCACGTGGCACCGAGTTCACGACTATGGAGAACCTCCTGGGGGTCCTGAGACCGTGACCAGGAAGTTTCACTGTCGGTTGCCCCCGCCCCATTTCCAAGGTGTCGCCTAACGCTTCCCCGGGATGAAGGGGCCGGCTGGCTCTGGAAGTAAGTGCCCAGCTCTCAGCACATTCCTTGCTTTACTTTTTTGAGAAGATCAATTTTTTTAAAAAAAGTGGCACTAAAACCACACTGCCCACGGGTGGAATTTTCAGCTTGAAAGCAGATACTTTCAGCAGTTACTAAAAAAAAAAAAAAAAAAAGAACAAAATTGTACACCCTTTAGTGACAGCGAGAGAACCGGAAACTTCCTGGAGGCTGGTTAGGGCTTCTAGGGAAGCCACAACCGGCCCAGGTTCAGTCTCGACTCTGCCACCTGGTCCCTGTGGGGTCTCCGTCCAGTTCCTTCAAGCCACCTGTGACACGGGGACACGAGCAGTCCTGCCTCTTTGCGAGATTATGTGAGTGTGGAAAACACGCAGCGCAGACACGGGAAATAGCGCCTTGTCGACTGTTTTTGTCCGTGCTTCCTGTTATTGCATCAGCACGAGCATGACGGGGGCTTCCCACTGTCCCGCAACCCTCACGTCGCCTAAGGAAGGGCCTTCTCCGAAGTCCTGTCTTGTCGCACAGCAGAGTCGAACCTTCGTCCCACCTTTTCCTCGGTGTTCGCCCCAGCATCAGGGGATGTCCTGCTGTTAACGTCTGTGTTTTATCATTTCTAATGAGTCGCTTTGGCCTGGAGACCCCTCCCCCCATTTGGGGCACAAACTGAACCCTCTGCCTCTGGGAGGGGAGGCCACAGCTGCAGCCCAAGGTCAAGAGGAAGGGCTTCCAGGGTGAGAGTCTCGCCATACGAGTTTGTAGTTTCGGCCCAGACAGTATCACGAGAAAGGGCAAAAACCAACGTTCATGCCCTAAACAACCATGTGTCACACACAAAAACGATATAGACACGTTCATATT
>NW_012153785.1:76638-137486 GCF_000956105.1 Propithecus coquereli
AAAAAAAAAAAAAAAAAGAGCAAAATTGTACACCCTTTAGTGACAGCGAGAGAACCGGAAACTTCCTGGAGGCTGGTTAGGGCTTCTAGGGAAGCCACGACCGGCCCAGGTTCAGTCTCGACTCTGCCACCTGGTCCCTGTGGGGTCTCCGTCCAGTTCCTTCAAGCCACCCGTGACACGGGGACACGAGCAGTCCTGCCTCTTTGCGAGATTATGTGAGTGTGGAAAACACGCGGCGCAGACACGGGAAATAGCGCCTTGCCGACTGTTTTCGTCCGTTCTTCCTGTTATTGCATCGCACGAGCATGATGGGGGCTTCCCACTGTCCCGCAACCCTCACGTCGCCTAAGGAAGGGCCTTCTCCGAAGTCCTGTCTTAGCGCACAGCAGAGTCGAACGCTCGTCCCACCTTTTCCTCGGCGTTCGCCCCGGCGTCAGGGGATGTCCTGCTGTTAACATCTGTGTTTTATCATTTCTAATGAGTCGCTTTGGCCTGGAGACCCCTCCCCCCATTTGGGGCACAAACTGAACCTTCTACCTCTGGGAGGGGAGGCCACAGCTGCAGCCCAAGGTCAAGAGGAAGGGCTTCCAGGGTGAGAGTCTCGCCATACGGGTTTGTAGTTTTGGCCCAGACAGTATCACGAGAAAGGGCAAAAACCAACGTTCATGCCCTAAACAACCATGTGTCACACACAAAAACGATATAGACACGTTCATATTTAGAAAGAATGAATGATGATTTAAGAGGCCATACATTTTAATAGAGGAAAAATGAAAGCCTTTTCAGACCTGTGCTATAGAGCTGCAGGAGTCTTTAAAACGACATGGCTCCATGGCCAAGTGGCCAAAGGGGAGGCAGAGGCAGGAACGAGTTTGTAACGTAAAGTGGGACCCCCTCTCCTCCCTCCCCCTCGCAACCATGACCGGCAGTGAGGGGTGGAGCGGCACCACGGTCAAGTTTACACACATGGTCACAAGTGACCGGCCAGGCCCTGGACGTTTGCTTCCTGGCCAATATGGCGGCACTAGAGGACCCACTAGCTCCCATCTCTGTGGCCCCAGAGAGGCCCAGGGGGCATCTGGAAGCTTCCGAAGCCTTGAAGAAAGCAAGGAGGTATCAGAGAGTGGGTCGGTGAACGAGGCCGGTGCTGGGGAGAAGGGAGCGTGTCCGTCACCCAGAGACAGTGAGAGCTCAGACACCGGCTGCGGACGCCGCGGGGGCGATGCTGAGGGGGGAAACCGGTGCCCCTCCCTCCCATCTCTACCTAACACGAGCCCCTCCAGACACAGGTGTCACCCTGGGGTCGGGGTGTGGGAATCTAAAACCGCTGAGCTTAAACCTGAACTGACCGAGAAAAAAAGCCTGGAAATGACTCCACTGACTTGATTAAAATGTTCATCTTTGGGCGGAATGAGAGGTCGCATCATTCCATCGGAGGGAAGGACGAGTGAGTTTTTTGCACGTCTGAATCTGTGGCTTGAAAAATCATGCTTCCTACGCGAACGTCCAAATTAACAATCAATGGCACTCGATGCTGCCAGGGACTAGTATCGGCCTGCGGCTGAGTCTCAACCGAGTGTCTTTGCATCCAAGGAGGATGTTCACTACTCTGCCCGTGTTCCAAGACTCACTGGGAGGATTGAATGAGACAGTACGTGGTAAAAGACTAGAAATAGAAGGCATCGGAAGCGAGCGACTCGGTGATGACAACTGTAGCGATGACAGCGATGACAACGATGCCGTGGTGGGATGTGTGCCTGAGAAACACCAGGGAGGACCTAGCGGCTGCCTTCAGTATGTGCAGCATTTAAGGGGTATGCAGAACAGAGGGAACAGTTCAACGTATTCATTAAAAAGAAGTCCCACTACACCATAAAAACATAGCCAGAGCAAAAACGGAAAAAGATTCTCGTTTGATGGACAAGTCTTGTTTGAAAATGATTAAGTGAACCTTAGAAATCACACGGTTATGGCATTTGGCTTTGACAGCTGTGTCAGGGTATGAGATTCACCAAGAAAGTGTAAACGAGGCCTCGTTGCCAGAGCCGAGGAGCTGCTGCCGATGGTGGGGCTGGTGGGGGTGGCGGCACCTGGCCATCAACACAGAAAGGAGCAGTCCCTGAGGAGCAACTGCCTCCCAACGGCCAAAGCTGTGACCCTGTGACATCCGGATCCTACCACATTAAAGCAGAGGCCGGGACACACACCTTTGTCCGTTCAGCCGCCGGCGTCTGCTGTGTGTGGTTCACTATGTTGGGCCGTGCGAACGCCAAAAGTAGTGCGAGTTGGGCCCCGACCTTTAAAACTCACAGTTCAAATTCAAGCCTCACGAGGATGCAGAGAAACTGGAACTCTCCTCTGTGGCTGGTAGAGGGAGAACCGGCGCAACCACCTTGGAAAATAACGCGGCAGAAACCAGTAAAGCTAAACATATGCCCATCCTATGGCCCAGCGATTCGCTCCTAGGCACCTACACAGCAAAATGCACGCCTGGCTTCCCCCAAAAGACTTGTATGTGGATGGTCATGGCGGCGTTGTTCATCACCATCCCAAACTGGGAAGGAAGCAAACACCCGTCAGCAGTAAACCGAGCAAACACTCGCGGGTACCCGCGCGATGGAACAGTCTAACTCTGGGGCTCTCGGCCAGGATTCGTTTTGCCCCACTCACCCCCTGACATTTGGCAACGTCTGGGGACATTTTTGGTTGTAAGAACCAGGGGATACTAATGGGTAGAAGTCACTAAACACCCCACCGTGCACAGGAGAGCCTCTTTCAACAAAGAATGAATCCATCCAAAACAAATGGGGTTGAGAAATCCTGTTCTACAGACATGAAAAGGAATGAAGTGTCCATACATCAGTTAAATGGATAAATTTGAACCTAAGATGGCACCAATTTGTTGAAGTAAAGTTTTCTTAGAGAGTCCCTGTTTGGGGAAGAAAAAAATCACTTCCTGATTGGGTCTGGATAGTTTGGGGATAATACCCCACTGTTTGACCAACTGCAAGCCTCTGTGCCTCTCTGGGCCTATGCGCTGGTTCCCAAGTGCTGAACATCACACCTGCACAAACACTTCACTAGGTGACTCTAACCTGGAACCCCCAACTCTGGAAAAATCGCCTCTCTCAGCCTCAGTTTCATCATCTCTAAAATGGGCACATCACACACACCATACTCCCTCCTCTGCAGAGTTCTGGTGGGTAAGATGATGTGTGTGAAACCAGGAACTGTGAAACACACTCCCTAGAAGTGAGGGTTTTTTTTTTCATTACCCAAGATCACACAGCACAGAGGTGGCGAAACAAATTTTCCCAGGAGAAAACACCGTCGCCCCTAAAACAGCAATCTTTGCTAGGGGTTCTGAAAGGGAACCAGATGTGAGAAAAACAGCTTCCAAAAAGTCAGCAGCTTTGAAAAAGGAAAGAGCCACTGCACTTCTAAACTCTGCGTATGGAGCTGAGGTGGTTGCTCAGAAGGGCAGGCAAGGACAGGGAAGGGGCGGGGAGGTGATTTGCAGGGGTGAAGCTGAAAGGCACGTCTGGTGTGGGAGAGACCAACTCTGCTGTGTGTTCAGCCCAGTGAGACAGAATCACTCACCTTCTGTCCTGCAAGAACACCAGGGAGTCCTCAGGCGGTGACCACGATGCCCCGTCCACTGGCCCGTCCAGGAAACTGCCAGGACGCGAGGGAGGGGGAGGTGGGTGGCAGAGCCTTTTTCCAGAGTCCCAGGGCTTGGATGGCCTTTTGGAGCTGGACAGACCATCTCCTTTCTCCACCCCCGATCCCCCATTCTCTAGACAGGGAGCGCGCGGGGGGCAGGAAGAGGGCACAGGTGTGAACCCCGGGTCCTGCTCTGCCCAGCTGCGTGTCCTTGACAGCTTGCTCAGGCTCCTTATCCGGTAAAACGGAGCTGCCACCGATGCCTTTCCGCCCAGCAGTGAGACCGAAACGGGACAGGGCCATCGCACACGGGGCCGGCAACGTGGGGCGGCCGTCTTGTCAGGGAGCCTCGCCCCAGCGCCGTGTGGGAGACCGCCTGGTCCCCGCGGGCCTTGCCGCTGGGCACTGCACTCACCCTGACATGTGCCAACACCTCATTTAACCTTCTTCGCAATTTTGCTGTCACCACTTGACAGGGAGGCGTGCGAGGTCAAAAAGTTTGCCCACTTCACCTAGCAGGGAAGTGGCAGCGCTGGGACCCCCACAGATCCCAGGCTCCAGACCCCGCCAGCTACTCTGCTGTCCCGCCACAGGCTGCGACAGGTGTTGTCGGGTGGAGGCCTGGCCTTGAGGAAGTCCCAAGAGAGGAGAGGTGGGGCCCACCTTTCCTTCCCGCTTCCCGACCCCTCCCAGACCGAGCGTCCCTGGCCTTCGGAAGGCCTCCGCCTGGGCTCCCAGGTTTCTCTGACAAAGCAGACACCCCCAGACCCCCGACCGACAGCGCTGACCTGGGAAAAGGCTGGAGGCCTGTTGTGGGTGGGCACCCAGTGTCCGCAGGGGCACAGCTGGCAACGCCCGTGGGAAGGAAGGACCCTGGCAGGGATGGAATGGCTGCTCTGTCACCTGCCATTTTCAGCCAGGCCCCCAAACCAGTAACAGGAACTCCAGCTCCTATTTCTCGTCCAGACATTGCAAACCCAAAAGCAGCCCAAAGTTCCCATTTTCACATGAAATCTTTATAAATTTTGGCAACCAGTTTAAATGTTTTTTTTTTTAATCTGAAAAAAACGTCAATGTGATGTGGCTCATGGCCCACTGTGGTCAACTCTCTCCAACAAGACTGTAACCTTTCTGACATTGGGCAAGAAATTTACGTGACCAAGCCTCTACTTGCCTCTTCTGTAAAATGGGCAAACTGTGGCCTAATTTAGTTTAGGATTAGGGAAGATCAGAAAAAGTGAACATAAAGGGTCCAATACAGAGTAAGGCACATCTTAGTCTGCTTGGGCAGCTGTAGCAAAATACCAAAGACTGGGTAACTGAAACAACTGAAATTTATTTTTCACCATTCCAGAGGCTGGAAGTCCAAGATCGAGGTGCCGGCCAATTCAGTGCCTGGCGAGGGTCCACATTTTGGCTTGCAGACGGCCCCCTTTCTCATTGTAGCCTTACCCGGCCTTTTCTCTGTGCTTGTGAGCAGGGAGAGAGAGAGTGAGCTCTGATCTCTTTCTCTTCTCATAAGGGCACCAACCCCATTGGATTAGCTTCCCACCCCTATGGCCTCATTTAACCTCATTTACCTTTTAAAGAACCTGTCTCTAAACACAATCATGTTGGGGGTTAGGGCTTCAACACATGAATTTTGGGAAGACACAATTTAGTCCATAGCAGCACATGAGAAGCACTTAACAGACAGGAGCTTTAATAACAACTACCTCGACTATTTTTTTTTTTTTAAAAACAACAAACTTAAAAACCCAATCTCCCTTAATTTTACACTTGCAAGTTAGGAATTATTTGCATTTTTACAAGTGAGGAAAGTGAGATTTAATTAGTACCCTTTTGAAATTAGAAGAACGTGTTCGATGCTGAGAACCTGGCAGGTTATCACTGAAGTTCCAAGTGTGATACATTTTTCCCGCGCCCCCTCAACACACACCAACACCAGACACCGGGATGGGAGGGAGGGAGGGAGGGAGGGAGGATGTTCTTCCGGACACCATGGGGGAATTTCAGGAAAGACAGAGCGCTTGCTTTTGACCTTGTCCTTATTAAGTTTGCCAGATCAGGTATAGGAAGCCCAGTTAAATTTGAATTTGAGATAAACAATGTACAGGAAGCACAGAGGCAGGAAAACCTAGAGCATAGACAGATTTCCTGAAGAATAGAAGTTGCAGCAACTGAAACAAGGCTAAAGAACTCAGACACCATTATTAATATGGTAGGACTTCTGCTTCCAGCTGCAACGAACGGGTTCTGGCAGACCCACGTGCTCACCGGTAACAACCAGAGGAGCCAGATGAGATTGAAAACAACATCGTCTTGCATGCGACCTCATAAAGAAGGGAGGTTTGTTGAGGTGAGCCCAACTTTCTCCATTCTGCTTTTCTCCTCGGGACATTTGCTGACACACAAAGGCTGAAAGCCGGGCAGAGGGCAGCTGCAAACTCTCTGCAAACCCATGGAACTGAGAGGCAAGAGTAGAGTTTGGAGCCGCCGAAGCAAACAGGATCTGAGGGTGCAACATCCCTGTAAGAGGGAAGTGGGGACACTCTTGGCACATTCAACACATAGAAGCAAGGGCGGCATGGCCAGAGCACAGGGACGGAGGGGCGGAGGGCAGCGGGGACAGGGGCACGTCACACATGGCCTCGTGGGCTGTGACAAGGATCTCGGATTTTATTCTTGAGTGTGCCGAGAAGGTTCTGGAGGGGTTTAAGTGGGGGAGTTTCATGATCAGAATTACAGTTTAAAACACAAAATCGGGGTGCACAGGGGAGAGTAGATTGTCGTGAGGAAAGGACAGGAGCAGGCAGAAAACTCCGAAGCTACCGAGGCTGCCTGGGTAGAGACGGTGGCTTCAGCTGGTGCGGCAGAGTAGGGACGAGGACAGATGATCTGGAGATGTGTTTTGAAAGTAGAATTTACAGGACGTGAGGACGAGGGACAGTTTTGGCCTGAGCACCTGGGCAGGGAGTTCGGGTCATTTTCATGAGGAGCTTGAAGTCTTGGGGAGGAGGAACTTGAGACTCTCGGAAGAGGCCGTTGCTCAGAGTACGGGGCGCAGACGCGCACGGCGGGGCACCTTCCCCGCGGCAGTCCCGCCCCGGCCCTGGATTCCGTAGATGCCCCCGTGTCCTTAAAATCCACGTCGCTTTCATTGCAGAGAAACTGAGTGGGTTTCTGTTGCTTGTACGATCTCTACGACGGCCACAGAGTTTAGGAAGACTCGTCTATTGGGCATCTATCTCCTAAGAGGACGCAAAACGTTTTCCTTACATTTTCCATTTGTTCTTTTCGAAGCTCTAGGGAGAAACCATTCTTACCCATTTTCAATATTTCCTTCCAGATGAAGGGAACTCAGCTAAGAGGCTACTCCTGGCCTCTCTCCAATCCTTTATCACTCCACCCTGGGGAGAAGAATATCTGATCGCAAATTTTGGAAAAGCAAAGCGAGTGTGGTTGGCTTGCCCATCTTTTTGCTATTTGGGGTGTCAGCCTGCCCACAGGAAGGCCGCGGTTCCTCTGTCCCCCCACGCAGCGCTGTTGCAGTGCTGTGGGCAGGGCGGAGGCCAGCCCCAGCCAGCACCACCTCGACTGAGCGGTCCGTTCTGTCCAATTCTGGGGTTTAGCGTCAGGAAGTCTAATTGACTCTCATCTGGGCTACAACTTCCAATTCAGCATCTACTGGTGAGAAGAAATACAGTACCGAGGTTTAGAGTATTGTTTCTAGAGCCACAGAGTTAAAATTCAGGCTGCCACTTCCCCACTGTGTGGCCTTGGCGAGTTCACTCAACTTCTTGTGACTCAGCTTCTCCATCCGTCCAGTGGGGACAATAATAGTCACCGCCTGCCAAGGCTGCTGGGAGGACTCGACGTGTTAACACACGAAGCGCTGAGATCGATGCCTGGCACATAAATAACTGCTCTCTATGCGGAGCTAGTACAGTATTCGGGCCCCATCTGTTACTCTTGTTCTCAATTTTTAATTCGTTTAGACAAGCACTGCCCAGTAGAATGTTCTGCGATGATGGAACGTTCTGTTTCTGGGCTGCGCGACATGGCGGCTAATAGCCTCGTGAGCTTATTGAGGACTTGGAGTGTGGCTAGTGACAGGGAGGAACTGAATTTTAAAATTGGTGTCCTTTTAATTGGTTACAATTTACATTTAAATAACCGCATGCTGGTGACCACAGCAGACAGAGCAGAAGGGGAGGCACTAATTGGAGTTTCTCGAAGACCCGGCAGAAGGAGCTCTCGCTGTGAATCCTGTGCAGCTGCAGGGCTGGAAACAAGGGAGGGGGACTGGCGTTTATAGACCAGGTGCTGCCCCCCAGCTCTGGGCCGGCGCTCGATGACGTCTGACCCCTCCGTCTATGGGGAGGCGGGTTTTATAGACAAAGATGCTGAGGCTCATGCAGGAGCATGGCCACTTCAGGGCCCCGTGGGCCATTAGCGACTACAGCCCCGTGATTATGGGACCAGACACTGATGCCCACTCCAGTGGGTTACTACCATGGGCCACCTACATGTGGCCATGCTTTTGTAAGCTCTTACTCAGAGCATAGCAGTGAAGCATGTGGGGTCTGGGGTCAGACTGCCTGGGTTCGAATCCCAGCTATGCCATGTACCTGCTGTGTGACTGTGGGCAAGTGACTTGCCCTCTCTGTGCTTTATTTGCTAAATCCATTACATGGATTATTTACCTCTCACGACTCTCTGATTAGGGAGCATTGTTACTCCCAGCAAAGTCTCCTAACTTGCCTGAGCTCGCGCACCTGGTCGGTAGTGGGGCTGGACTTTGGAGTCAGGCTCTCTGGACTCAGAGTCCATGCTCGTGGCTGCTGCGCCATATGCCTCAGATGCAGGTCCCTGCCGGCGTCTAAAGTGGCTGCTGCTTCCTGTCTTTGTGTCCCCAGGAATTCTGAGGGAGGGGGCTTGGCTCAGTGCTGCCTGCAAGACTTTATTCCCCACTAACCAGGACCTTGTTTGCTCTTCCAATAAAACTCAGATTTGATTTTTTTAAATGAATCCATTTACACAGCAACCTGGGGCTCTGGCACCATGCTGACAGGAAGGGCGTCCGCCGAGAGTCACTCCTGGACAAGAGTAAATTCCTACAAGTTTGGGGAGAGGTGGGATTCACTCATTTTCCCCTCAGAATCAGGACTGTAAGGGGTTCTGACTTCCAAGTGCTCACATGCACCCTCACGGTGCCTGGCCACGCCCACTACAATTTAAAGATTCCCAAGGGCGTCCTTCCCTCTGCTGGCACATCTTGTTCGGGGTCACTCCTTCCCTGCTCTACGGCTGGGGGACTAGGAAAGGCGACCCCACCCCCCAGTGTCTGCACTGAAGAATAGGGGAGGGGGAGGGGAGGAGAGGGACAGGATGGAGCAAGGCTTGGCCCCAAGGGCTCTCACGGTGGCGTTTCAGGCAGCAGCAGGACACCAACTTGGGAGTGCAAAAGGCTCGAAAACTCTCCCCCGCCCCCACAACAAAACACACATCTCTAGAGAAGAGGCACAAAACGCAGACACTGTTTTTTCTTTTTCATATTAAGATAATTTGATACTCTCCACAATTTACAGAATAATATTAAAAAACGCTCTTCCAGAAGACGTTCCCAACTTCTGAGCAGGCAGCTCATTCATCTTTATTATGCATGTTCCAGAAAATTTGGCAATGAGATCACTCAAGGTCCCCCCCAGACTCCTCGAGAAGATCCCAACATTGCAACAGGG
Source organism: Propithecus coquereli (assembly GCF_000956105.1). Taxonomy (NCBI): domain Eukaryota; kingdom Metazoa; phylum Chordata; class Mammalia; order Primates; family Indriidae; genus Propithecus; species Propithecus coquereli. The sequence continues at coordinate 86,046 of NW_012153785.1, forward strand.
TGAGCTTCAGTCTTCCCCCCACTCCACGGGACAGGAGGTCCCCAGACCTTCATACGACCAGAGGGACCCTGCAGAAGCCAGGTCAAGTCACGACCCTCCTCTGCTCAGGGGCCACCGGTGACCTCCCAGTACCCCTGGCCCTGCCTGCTCCCAAGGGCCCCAGGGAGCCCAGGAGAGACGGGGCTGCCAAACAGCACTGGCAGGGACTGCCAGGAACATCCTCTGGCCTATCGAACGCATTACCGATTCTGTGTGCAAACAGGATCAAAGCCACCCCGGCTTGCAGACGCCAGCGGAATTGCTGCACCACCAACGAGCTAGATTAGACTATAAATAATGTGCTGCTTTGGTCGGCCTGTGCTGGGCTGGCAACGGGGTTTTAGAAGCGTGGCCAGGAGCTGAATCATGAGTCAAGCACAACATACAAGTTCAACAACAGGAAGAATAAGTTGTCAAGCAAAATGAAGTGTGGTGCGTTCTCTGCGGGAAAAAATAAGAAATTAAATTATTTTGCGACTGTTTCTTACTCTAGAACGATTTATGTTTAGGAGGCAAGGAAGTTGCTGAAGTTGTCAAACTTCCTATCGCCCGACAAAACGGGCGTGGGACCGGCTGCCCTCCTGCCCCTCCTTGCCGGGCGGCTTCCACCCACAGCACCCAGGCCCCGGGCAAACGGGCCACACAGGAGGGGCCTGTGGTCTGGTTTGGGGTCGCTGCAGTCAGGTCTGTAGCTGCCCCAGCCCCCGCCCCCCGCACAGATGCCACACTCCTCCCATGCACAGGGGCCCCTGCCCACCCCTCGGCGGCATCTCATAGCCCCCCTATTTCCAGTTCCGTGGATGTGCCTGGCTCCTTCCGGCTCCTTCCAGCTCCTTCACCTTCACACATGCCGATTCCTCGGCCTGGAACATCCTCTCCTCTCAGCCTGGTGAACTCCTGCATCTCTAACTGGCCTCCCCCTCCCGACAGTCTGCTCTTGCACAGCAGCCTCGCATTTCAGGACGTGAACTGACCACAGGCCTTCCTCGTGCTACTCAAAGTCCTCCGTGGCTCCCACCAAAGTCCCTACGAGGGCCTAAAAGCCAGGACGATCTGACTCTCCAGGTGGTCTTGGGCCTCTTCTTTTACTACATGCCCCAGCTCTCTGGCCTTCTTGCTATTCCTCACACTCCTGCCTCAGGGCCTTTGCACATGCCATTCCCCTAGAAACCCATATGGCTTGCTCCATCACCTCCTCTAAGGTTTTGCTCAAATGTCACCTTCTCAGTAAGGCCATTTCTGTCCATCCTATGCAGGGCTGCAAGCCCTTTCCTGGCACCTGCATTACATAACACTTGTCCCAGCTGCGACATGTAACTTATTCTCTGTCTGCCTCCCCCTTGCAAGGGGGTCAGCTCTAGGAGGGCAGGGATTTGGAGCTATTTTGTTCACAGTGTGCCCGCAGCCGATGGACAGTCCTTGACTTGTAGTAGCTGCTCCAAGTTGCATAAATAAACTCATGTCACAGCCTCAGAGAGGCCTTTCCTGCTGACCACTTGCCCACACCCCCCAAACTGGGTCAGGCCCACGTGGGGATGCCTTCTTACTGACCCTTGACTTTTCCTTCTTCCCATTTGTTGCAATTATTATCTAAATAATTAATTGCAGAAGTGTTTGGGTAATGTCCATCTCTCTTCTAGAATAAACTACCTGAGAGCAAGGTCTGTGACTATTTTGCTCACTGCTGTGTCCCCAAGTTTGGAGACACATAGGTAGTCAACAAATATTTGTGAACTGAGTGGGTTAGTAAATGAATGAATGATTTAAAAATTCTGAGTACCTGTTAGGTTCCAGAGTTTGTTCTTGGCAAAGCAGAGGTGACCGAGATATATTCCCTGCCCCCAAGGTCCTCTCTGTCCAGTGGGACTGCTTCACCAGCAGGCGCATTGCTAGCCACAGACAGGGTGGAACATGCCACCGAGATTTATAATCTTCAATGACCCAGGAGCCCCTGGGACATTGGCTCTGGGGTTGGCATGTCTTTTTTAACCCCTCTACCCCTGAAAGGTCCACCTTATTGAAGATCTAAAAGAGTCTTCCATCACTCAGGGCCGGGACCCTTTTGAAAACTGACCTTCTTCCTTTCTCTCCAACAAACCAAGCTCACTCCTGCCCCAGGACCTTTGCACTTACTGTCCTCACTCCCTAAAACGTGTTTCCCCCCGAATGTCAGCACAGCTCACTCTCTCACCTCGTTCCAGTCTCTCTTCAAACATCACCTCTCTTCTTTGTATTTGTCAGTACAAATAAATAACTTAAAGTAACAAAGTCACCTCCTCTGATAGGCCTTCCCTGACCACCCCAGGTAAAATAGAAGCTTCCACCCCGGCTATACTCCCTTGCCCTGTTTTATTTTCCTATATCAGGTAGCCACCAGACAAAACGCCACCTGGTATCTTATATCTTTATCTGTGCAACAGGATGCTAACTGGGAATTTTCATCCGGGACACCAAGAGGCAGAAGCTCTCAGGTGTAAAGTGAGTTGTGAGATGGGCCGAATTGGAAAACTGGGTCAATGACTCTGAAGTCCCCTGGACCCATGGAAGCAGCTTCCAAGTGTTGAAGGTGAGGATGACTCAGGGTGTGGGTGAGGGAGGAAAGTTCCATGTAGTTAAGGGGACACAGGGACCAGTAACTACCTCTTGCCTGGAAAAGCCACAAGGGAGGGAGGGCTGGCTACGAGGCCGAGCGAGAATGCTTTCCCTGGAGTGGAGGAGCAATGGGAGGAGCCGCCCATAGCCTGCGGCCGGCCGAGGGAGCCGGTCTGCAGCCGCCCTGCGGTGCGTGGAGGTGAAGTCTGTTGACTTAATAGTGCTAATTCCTCACCACCACCCTACCAGGTAATGCACGAATTCTAACAGGGCCCTCGAAAGCAGCAGCAAAGGGTGGGCATGTCAGGCACCCAGAGTGAGCTGGGCATCCTGGGCTGCGTACACGGCAACGTGCCCAGACCAGCCGCGAGCGGGAGCCCTGTGGCCCCATTCCCGGGGTGCCAGCTTCCCACCTTCCCTGTGCTTTTGTATTTAAACGCATGCACACAGCTCCTCTGGGGAAGGGTCCACGTTCCTAAGGCAGAGGCTGCCACAGAGCCTGCTGGTGGCCATCCCAAAGCCACAGTCCTGCCTTCCTGCTGGCCACAGAACCCTGGTTTTGCTCCAGGATCACGCAGTAGCCGACCTCAGGAGAAGCAGCCCAGTCCTGGGGCTGGCGGGGGTGGACATGTAGCCCAGTTCTGCCGATGAGACACGGGGCAGGTTTCAAGACGAGGGGCAGCAATCCTAGGATACTGGAGCCGAGAGATACCACACAGCTTAAACAGTTCATAAGCAAAGGTGCAAAAACTGGAACCCAAGTCTGTCTGATTTCAAAACTCGCACCCCTTCCCCTCAGCCAAGGTGCTGCGAGCCTGGCTCTCCTGGGATGTGAGGAGCTGGTCCTCCATCTCCTGCTGTCGATGCGAACGCCCCAGACAAGCAACAAAGCTGCAAACAACCGCAAGGGATTGGCGCTAAACGAGGGCACGCAAGCTGGGTACGGATTGGATCAGGGATGGTAGACAGATTTGACTTGCATGACAGTTCCAGGCTCCCGGGAGCATCTGTGCCAAGACTTCAGAATCTTCTCCCAGTGCTTAGGAGAGACCACCGTGGTTGGGGAAGCAAATCACAGAACACATTTCCTATCCGTTCCATCACTCAGCAAATGTTGAGGACCTCCTATGTGCCTGGCGCAGGGGACCCAGTACCTGGGTATCGGATTTCCAGCCTCCAGCCCTGTGAGAAATACATTCGTGTGCCAGCCCCCCGTCTGGGTGCCTCCCCGTGGCAGCCCGAGCAGACTTTAAATCCAGCAAAGTCCTCTCCCAGGAGATGACACTGGAGTTGAAGACAAGAACGCCCCAGCCCCCTAGAAAGCTCTGGGAAGATTATTCCAGGCTCAGGAAATGGTGACAGCAGAAGCCTGAGGGGGGACAGGCAGAGAAAGAACTCGGTGCAGGCGGCTCACAGTGAAGGAGGGGACACAGGGGACCAAGGGCACAGGGTGGCCGGGGTCAGAGCCCAGCACGTTTGCAAAGCAGTAAGCTCCGCTGGGCTCCTGTTACAATACATCGTACATCCCTTCGGTTAAAGCCTCATCCTGGGAATGTTCTCCAGGGTGCCTTTAGGAAGGTCTAGTTTCCTGGAATCCACTTTTAGCACCTTTCACTTTGAATCTGTCAACCCTGCTGCAAGCCAAATGCATCCGGACAGTCATGTTTCCTGAGAGCAGCTGCTGAGTCACTGCCGCAGAAGGCCCCAGGGCCTGCAGGAACTGGGGTCCTAAAATGAGGACAGTCACGGGTATTTTTAGCATCACCTGTCCTGGGGACTAGAAAAAGATTTCGAGGGGTGGAAAGGAGAGTCTGAGAGCTGGAAGAAGGCTGCCAGTCAGAGCCGCGACAGGGGTCGAGAGTATGGGCGGCTTTGCCAGGTGCCTGTGCTCCAAACTCCCACGGGGCTAGAGGGACAGCAGAGGGCCCAGCAAACCCTGGACCCCAGAGAGGACTGCTCCCCCACCATAGGGTTTTAGATATTCAACAAATAAAATTATATCAACAAGGATAGAGAAAAACCCTAAAATTGAATAAAAACAAAACCAAAGGAACCTAACCAAATTTCAAAGGAATTACATAACCATGCAGACAACTTACTAACCCAAACAACTTCCAAACCTAGTGCTTGGGCTATCAACCCTCAGTCTGATGACAGGAAAAAGAGCTGCAAAGGAATCTGGAACTCCGTCTGGTAGACTTATCGTTGCAGTGGTTGCGGTGTAACAATTCTGAAATGATTTTGTGTGTGTGTTACAGGATTAAACAAAGGAATCAATGTTTTGATTGTGCTGAGAGCTTGGGTTCCCACTCTGGGGGATACCAGTGTGGAATGTGGAAAGGGAAGAGCGGTGTTAGGTTGGAATTAAACATGCCAGTGTAAACTCACATCATATCGTGCATAGACACACACACACGTGCACGCACGCACGCTCTGCTCACTGAGAGGCCAAGATGCACTGACATCCTAGCGGCAATGAGCACGCCCAGCGCGCCACCTTGGTTCCTAGATGCCTTTCCCCACTAAAAGGAACCAGGGCTCCTTGAGAAAGAGCTCATTCCCAGGGCTGTGCACGGAAATGACAATGTGAGCCTGAAACATCTTGCTGTGCAGAAAGTGCTCACGAAACGATGGGGTCACGTTGGAATGACACAGCTGGCAGACAGGGCTAGTCCCTTCCACTGCCAGAGCCCAGGCAAGACCATCAGGCCAGTCTCGTGACCAAGACTCCCCGGGGCCTGTGGGACCCTATTTTTTTCCCCGAACTTCATTGTCCAGTCTTTCCTGCCATCCTCTGAGCACCTCATGATGTTCCCAATCCTAATGCTCAGAGCGATTTCTGCTGCCCAAGGGTCCTGGTTGGCACACTCAGTCTCCTTTCCTCTGTTCAGAAACTCTTCCAGTCTTAGCAAGAAAAGTACAGAAGGCCTGGTAAGGACGTCCTGGGCAGTCTCTGGCCAACGGCTCTCCTCTGTCCCCCACACTGGGAGAATTAGGCGGACCACATTCCTGAAGAGTCTTGAGGAACAAACTATAGGAACCACTTCCCAGCTCCCAGAAGCCACCACCAGCAGGCCCACCCTGCAGCACCTCTCCAGTGCACTCCGGGGAGGGAATGTTCCGTGGTGTTTCGATAGATGCTGGTTTCTATTAGCAAGAATGGGGTTTAATTTGCCCAGGGGACTCCAAATGACATGTGCACCTCTCTCCAACGGGTTTCATTACAAGCAGGAGGTGGGCAAAGTTTTAGACTCTCATCCCCCAAATTGCTTGAAAAACAACTAGAAAAGATGGATGTATTCGTGACGCTGAGTGCAAACATCCCTTCAGGCTCAGGGTCCAGAGGTGGAGCAGGGTGGCGTGTGTCCTCCTGGCTTCCCCACGGATTGTGTGGGAGACTGGGCCAAGCCCCGCTCCTCCCTCTGCTTCTGTGCCTCATCCAGAAAACAGGCGTGGCCACGCCTGCCCAACCCACCGTGGAAGCAAACGCGATAATAAGCGCAGGCGCGTACTCCAGAAGCAGCAGGCGCTGAAACAGCAGGGACGACACACATACAAGTGTTTATTTCCCTGCTTGCTCTCGACGAATCTCCCAGCACCCAGAAGGCAGGCGCATCCTGGGGAGGCAGTCGGCTCGCCCCGACGGGTTTCCCGGGAGGGGCAGAGGCACAGCTCGGAGCTCACACCAAAGAGGACGTGCCACGGTCCCCGTCTGCAGGTGGCTGTTTTTCTGCCCGAGTGTGCCGAACACTAAGTGAACACTCAGGGCCACATGCCCTGCACACGTGAGCTGGTCAGTCATCACAGCTCCACGAACGAGACTCGTAATCCCACCTCGACGACATGAGACAGAGACTTGAAAGGGTAGAGCACTTTGCCCAAGGTCAGGGAACCACGAGTCGTCACAGCCAGGGGTTTGACTCCAGGCCTGTGTCCAAAGGCCCCGCCTCTCCCCGTCGTGGGCCGAATGGTGGCCCCCGAAGCGCACAACTGCGCTCTAATCTCTGAAACCATGAACGGTACTTTCCATGGCAGAAGAGTGACTCTTACCTTACAGGCCAAAAGATGGGATTAAACCAAGGCTCCCCGGAGGCGGCAGGTCTCCCGGGCTACCCGGGGGGCCCTAAGGGAAGCCCCGTGTGTCCTTACAAGAGCGGCAGAGGGAGCCTTGAGACACACAGAGGACGAACGGAAGAGGAGGCGGCCGCACAGGGACGGAGGCAGAGCCCGGAGCGTGGCTGCAGCCGAGGAGTGCCTGGCGCCACCGGGAGCCGGAACGGATTCTCCACCGGAGCCTTGGGAGCGAGCGCAGCCTGCTGACACCTCGAGTTCAGGCTCCCGAACCCCAGAACCGGAAGAATGATTTCTGTGGTTTGACCCATCCAGTTTCAGCAGTTTGTCACAGCAGCCCTGCGACGCTCACACACGCCCTGCCGTCCACTGTCCAGCGGTGTGTGGCAGTCCCAGGGCCAGCTGCGTGGCAGGCGCCAGCACTCTGGGGGTCACGCAAGCCACGCCCAGCACAGATGCTCCTGTGTCCCTTGTCCTCGGGTCTGCAGGGGGACAGAGACAAGGCGTGGAGGCCTGGGAAGGGAAGCGCTGGTCCCACACCATCAGGTTAAGACATTTTCGCCAGCCCTATGCCCTCAGCCTGTCGGCGAAGATTACCAAGCACAGCCATGATGCGCGGTGTCCTGGGAGCCACCGAAGCAGCCGGCATGAACCCAAGACCTGCAGGGCCAGGGCAGGGGGTGAGAGAGGCAGGTGAAGACAGCCACGAGATGGAGGGCGCGTCCTATCCAAGAGGATGCGGAGGTGCCCCCCCCGCCCGTCGTAGCCAGGTGGGAACCGGGCCCAGTGTGGCCGGAGCTCTCTAGGCTTGCAAAGCCAGAAGGAACATCTTTATGCGGTATCTGCCCATTTTGAACACTGAAGATGAACTCACAACTTTCCAAAACACCTTACTGGCCTAATGAAACCCTCCTGCAGGCCACGTGGCCATCGGCTTCCTCCCTGGGTGAGACCAGCTCCCCAAGGCCCTGCGTCTGCCTCCCAGGGGAGGGACAATTTCACCAGTGACCGCTTCGAGCTATTTGTTAAAACTGCGTTTCATTCCCTGGTACGACATGGCTCCCTTTACCTTCCCAATGCCCCAAAGTCATGGGAGGTCAGGGAGAGGCTAAAAAGGGATTTAAACAGAACCTCCTTCCCCACGTCATAACCTGCATCACACACATGCAGGGGACCCGTCCATTGTCACACCACAGGTGACTCACCAGAGATGAACATAAAGGAGGTCTAATGACCAAACCAGCAGGGATCAAGAGGCGTCACAAAGGTTTGCAAGCAGGCCACGTGGCCTGCCCTCTGCGCTCCTCCCTGCTACGCCTGCAAGGGAACAGAATCCGAGAACTTCCTCCGGGCCCCAGAGCCACCGGGAAAGCTGGCTGCCGTGGCCAAGTGTGTGGGGTGAGACGGCCGACACAGGGCCACAGGGACGTGTGTGCACATGTGTGTATCTATGTGCATGAGTGCGTGTGTGCATGTGACAGGAAGTGACACACAGAGCAGAGGCTTGGAGACAGTGGCAAAGAGGCATGTGCAATTTTACACACAGCTAGCAGTTTGCTTCTTGTCTTGCTTTACAAAAGAATAGCAGAATTTGGCCCAGAGACACGTTCTGTTTGGGCTACATGCTGTTTTTTCCAATAATAACTTCTTAATAACAGAATCCATAATACCAACTAGAATGCATTGCGTTCTTACTGCGGGCCGGGCACTGTTCTAAACTTTTGACATGTTTTCCCATCTAATTCTTAAAGCCATCATATCAGCTATAGGCTGTTGATGTCTATTAGAACACCAGTACTTTTTAAAAAAGATTTCTCATACAAAGTTCCCCGCTCTCTTGCCCAGACTCGTGCCTGCAATATGGTAGGCGATCCGCAAACGTTCAGGGAACGAATGGCTTGTGCGGTCTGGTGGGATGGGCAGGTCAATCACACAAATCAAGGATCATTCCCAGCGTTAGGGGGGCCGTGGCACAACGTAGGGATGGAATGGATGCTGGGGTGGGGTGGTGTCAGGAAAGGCTGTCTTGGTAAGGAGGGCTTAATTCTGAAAGACAGATTGCGGCGGGCAGGGGAGGAAGGAGGTGTCGGTGTTGTAAGCAACAGCCAGGGACAGCGTGGGTGAAGGCTGGAGAGAAAATGGGAAAAATCTGGAAACTTCGAGAAACCTATCCTGGCTGATGCACGGGAGTGAAAGGAGAATGGGACGAGAGGAGACCAGAGAGATTTAGGCCTAGAATATTGCATTCATTTGCTAGGGCTGTCGTAACAAACGAGGGTGGTTTAAAACAACAGAAATGCACTCTCCCCCAGCTCTGAAGACCGGAAGTCTGAAACCAAGGCGCCGACAGGGCCGTGCTCCCTCCAAAGACTCTCTGGCAGGAGCCTTCCTTGCCTCGTCCAGGTGCCTGGAACAATCTCACTCCAGTCTCTGCCTCTGTCTTCACGCGGCCCCGGCCCGCGTTTCTCCGCATCCTCTTCTCGTCTCCTGAGGATGCCAGTCACTGGATTTAGGGCCTCCCCCAACCCTAGAAAGACATTGTCTCGGCCCTTACCTTAGTCACATCTGCGAAGATCCCATGTCCATTAAGGTCACAGTCGCAGGGACCAGGAGTTAGGGCTTGGACATATCTTTTCGGGGGACACTAATCCAACCCACTACAAACGTTTTCCCACGATATTTCCAAAGCTAACCCTTCGTGGGGTTAGCTTCCCTTCCTGGGAAGTCCTCTGCTGTCACCGTGATGGAACAAACGAGTGGCAGCAATGAATGGACAGCTCACGCTCTAGAAACGTAGCTTATCATGTTAAACAGGTTCCTTCCCCCACCTGGGTGATCCGTGTAGGACCACCGGGCCAGCTGGAGTGTAACCCAGTCAAGGCCCCCAAACCCGTGTGTCCCTGCCGGCACCAGGTTTCCTAGTTGTGTTTCCATTGGTGAAACAGCCAAAATGAGGATCCCAAAATAAAGACCCCAAAAGGATCCAGAATATTTGAGTAAAGTGATCTATGAGTTAGAAAACATCCCCTGGGAGTGCCTGGTCTTTCTCTGTCTTTTGTTAACTCCTCCTTAGCACTTAAGACTTTCCTCTGCAGCTCTTGTGACACCGTCACCAACAGACACCATGCAAGCCCCCAGTCTGGGGCCCTCTTCAGCGAGCCCCAGGGAAGCATGAATTAGCTGAGATGAGCACCCAGCCTGTTCTGAATGGTATTCTGAATCACTCCTCATCTTTTTCCAGCCTCTGCTAGATTTAGACTCACTTTTCTTTCTGTCTGCTAAAGGGCCATGCATTATGGATGAGGACTATTTCTTATTCAGTAGCTGAGAATTACTCTTCTATCAAAAACAGCTCTTTTACTGTGTTCTCAGAAATCAAAGCCTGTCTCTGAACTCAGAGTTCCCTGGCCTCGCTCCCTGATGGGGTCTGCTGGACGATGCTCTTGAGTGGTAAATGTTTGAAATGTAAAACACACAGGCGGACACGCTCCCGCTGGGAACACACACAACATGCTTGCCAGGGAGGGAGAACCCCAAACACTGTGGGACCCTTTGAGTTATGGCAATTCTCACCTGGGAGAGGAGGGGGGTAATTTCAAACCTTAAGTAGTTTCTGTTCTGGGTGGATTGGACTGTACTGAAATTTCTGTTCCCGACTCTGTGCTTGGCATGTTCCTCCACGCTGTCGCCCCCTCCTCTTTCTTTATTCTCCTAAACCTGCTCTAAAATAAGAGAGAATAAAACAAACAAAAACAAAAGAGAACCACCTGCTGGAAATAAATAGCCCAAAGAGAGCAACAGTAATTACTGAGGGTAATTTTCTTCTTCTTTCTGTTTCTCAATTTCTATGAGGAACATACATTAGCTAGTTTTACTAGTGAGCCAGTTTGGAAAAACCTTCTTTCAAACCCCATTCGTGGAGACATGAAGACAAAGAAGCAGGCACAGATTGTTAGTTGCCACATTGTGAGTTTGTCCCAGTTACCATGAAACATTCACGACGCTAATACTGCTAACTAATACCTGCTGAGCGCTGTGTCCCAGAGGCTGCTTTACATTTTTGCATGTATTACCTCTTTCCATCCCCTGTGAGAGAGGCGCTGTGACTGTCCCCATCTTACACGTGAGGGAAGCAAGGCACAGAGAGGTTGAGGGACTCGCCCAAGGTCACACAGCTAATACGGGCTGGAGCTGGGGTTTGAAACCAAAGGCTCTTGGTTGGTATCCCTGGCAACAGGCAGCGCCAGCCTGTCGGCCAGATTTTGACGCAGACGCAGGAGAGCCTGCCTGGCTGATGCTTCGAGGGACAGAGATGAGTCTTCCCCACCGAACCTGGCCCAAATGACCGACTTGTAAGCCAAGGAAATGAGGGTGGTTGTTTGAAGCACTACGTTTTGGAGTGGCTTGCCAATGAGCAATCGATTCTGGAAGCAGGGGCTAGACTCAGGCAGCCGGGGAAACCTTCCTGCGCTTCCTGCCGGGCCAGGGAGCCTCCCCGCCCAGGTGGGCAGGGTGCTCTGAAACATGGTCTCTAGGCACAGGGCGAGCGGTTCTCCTGCTGTCGGCGTCCAGAGCAGTAAGATCACCAGGCTCGCTCACAGCGGACAGCGGTCAGGGAGGCGGGATGCACGACAGGCGTGTCCATAGCGCACCCGCCTGGGAGGAGGGAGAAACAGGTTACCCCACGTGCACTAGAAGTCACGTCCCCGCTCGAAGACAATTCCCGGCTGAATGAAAGTCCCTCCAACCGTCGCATCTTTCTCCTTCCTCCAGCTCAGCCTTCAGAGCGTCCCCACCTCTCCTCTCTCTCTGTCTCTTTCCGGATTGGAAGCAGCAGCCAATCCCATCAGCACTCGCTCCACGGCGTGTGCACAGCCCTCCGCCCTGGTCCCAGCCTCCGTCCCCTCCTGCCCGGAAGGACAATCACAGTCACCTCCTCAAAGGGCTCCTGCCCCCCGGTTTGTCCCCCACAAGCAGCCAGGGGTCCTATTTGAATGTGGGTCAGATTACTCTGCCCAGAGCCCTCCCTCCCGGGCTCCATTCCTCCAAGTCCCCGCAGAGCCCCCCACGGTCCTGCACGACCCAGCCCCCTCCTCTCCGGCCCCCTCCCGCCACACCGGCCGCCCCGCTATTCTGGGACGTACCAGGTGCGTTCCACAGCAGGACCTCTGGACTGCCGCTTCCCTTTTCTGGAATGATCTTCCTGTGAACATCTCACGGCTCCTTTCCTCATCTTCACATGTCCACTTCCCTCAACCCCTCAGTGAGCGTTGCCACCCACTCAAACCTTCAACTCATCTCAACACTTCACATTCTGCTTTTTTGCCTTATATTTTCTCCCCGGCATTGATCTGACATGCGATGTATTTTCCATACCTTCTTCGCTGTCTCCCCCACAAATACTTCAAGCCCAGGAGGGCAGCGATTTTTAGCGGTTTCGTTCACCGCCGTATCCCTGGCATCTACAACAGAGCCTGGCATGCAATCGATGCTCAATAAACATTAGTTGAACAACGAATGGAGTCCTCGAAGACCCAGTCTAGGCCGCAGCTATTCTGGAAGCCCTTCTTACGAACACCCGCCTCACTTCCCATTCTAGGGTAGGCACTTATCAAAATCGAAATCATCCTCCTCCTCCTCATTGTCATCACTACTTACTGTGACTACATGCCATGCTCCGTTAAGCTCCTTAGATTCGGATTGCCAGGTTAAATACAGGCTACCCAGTTAAATTTGAATTTCATACAAAAAATTCATAATTTTTTAATGTAAGTATATCCCACGCAACATTTGGGATATACTTATACTTTTAAAAATTGTTTTCAAACTCATTAGACACAGATGTCCTGGATTTTTATTTGCTGAATCTGGCCACCTTACTTATACATATCATTGCATGCAGCTGTCGGGAAGTGGGCATTATCGTTGCCATGTTACAGCTGAGGGGAGGTGGCAGGGCTGGGTGGTGGGACCAAGAAGCTGGGAGAGTTTGTGATACAGCTAATAGCTCTCTGGAAAACCTGGGAACAGGCCGGGCGTGGTGGCTCACGCCTGTAATCCTAGCACTCTGGGAGGCCGAGGCAGGCGGATTGTTTGAGCTCAGGAGTTCGAAACCAGCCTGAGCAAGAGCGAGACCCCATCTCTATATAGAAAGAAATTATCTGGACAACTAAAAATATATAGAGAAAATTAGCCGGGCATGGTGGCACATGCCTGTAGTCCCAGCTACTTGGGAGGCTGAGGAAGGATTGCTTGAGCCCAGGAGTGTGAGGTTGCTGTGAGCTAGGCTAACGCCACGGCACTCACTCTAGCCCGAGCAACAGAGTGAGACTCTTTCTCTAAAACAAAACAAAACAAAAAAAACCCTGGAAAGTTGGAACTGCCTGCTATTTCAAATGAGGAAATAAAAAAGAAGTGACAAGAGCACCCTAAACCCAAGCAAGGAGAAATGAGCCTCTGCTCCTGAAAAATGAATGAAACGAGCCCTTAGGGAAAATGGATCTTTCATTATTAAAGATGAAACGCACCATCCACAAGAACCACCAGGCTCAGAGTGAGATCTGAGGGTGGTCCAAGTCACCAAGAGGACCGCAGGGGGAGCAGCAGCGAAAGGGTTCAGAGCCCAAGGCGGGTCCCTCAGGCCGCGGCATCCTTCACCTTCCCCAGCAGGCGGCCGTGCACGAGCTCGGGAGCGCCACCTGCAGGACGGACGGAGCAGGCGCCTCTGGGTTGTCAGTTACACCCTCGCCAAATCTTACACCCGACTGGTAACCAGCAACGAACCATCCATTCAGTTTTTCACTAAATGCAAACAACTCCCTCCCTGCACTGGCAGCTCCCTAACATGTAAGTTTCCTCTTTTCTACTAGTTTCATGTCACCCAGCATAGGTGTCATATTTTCCTTTATTTTATTAACATCTCTCTGCATCCCCCTGTCTCCCATAGGGCACTCCACACTGGCAGGGATTTTTGTTAGTCTTGTTCACAGCTGCGTCCCCAGTATCTAAAACAGTCCTTGGCATGTGAACAGTGCTCTACGAATATATGTTAAATGAATGAATGGATGACTGCAGCGTCCAGCTGTGCCCTGAAGGGAAACGGGCCATGCCTTCTTCTTCCCCACTTTCCCTTCCCACTGGCTGGAGTTCCCAACCTGGCAGTGGCGTCCAGGTCCGTACACATAAGAACAACCCCTAGGAATGGAGGCACAATGGGCTAGCAGGCACCTGGCTCCCCAGCACCAAGGAGCACAGACCAGCCCTGGACTATCTACACCTGTGATATGAGAAACAGAGAAAATGAACACACGTAGCTCAAGCCCTTGCTACTTTGAGGCTCTGACAGGGCAGGCTGACTGCCAATGAGCCAGCACAGCATGCAGAGAGAGGTACTGTGCTGTGTGCACCCAGATTCTGCATGGGGTGGGCATCAGGGAAGATGCCCCAGATAAGAGCACGGCAACTAGGTCTCAACCAAGGGGCAGAGGAGGAGATGACATCCCCAACAGAGGACACAAACCATGCAAAGGCCTCAAAATATGAGGTCACAGCCTGTCCAGGGGACAGCAAGTCAACCTATGAATGGCCAGGGCCAGGGTAGAGAGGTGGGATACATGGGTGGATAAAAGCAGAGTCTTGTTTGCAGCCCTAAACAAGCTCAGCTTCGGGAGACATGTGCCTCTGGCTCTGGATGCTCTGGCTCAGGTGAAAGTTTTGTGGCCTCCACCTTGCATGGAAACTGGTAAGCCCTGAGAACTGGGTTTGAGGAGAAGGCCACATGGCCCTTTGGGTCTCTGGCTCCTTGCCTCTCATGGGGCCAGCCTCAGTTGCCAGAGAAGAACTGGACATCAAAGCCACCTGACTCCTCCACTAGCAGGGCTTTGTCCCCCGCCTCTCCCAAGAGGTCACATACCCTGGGGAGGACCTGGGACTTTGGGGTCACCTGGCCATCCCGCCACTAGGTAGCACTTCTTTCTCCCTCTCATTTCCAAACCCACTTTTGTCGGTCTCCAACCCCATACCGCCTTCCAGATATGCAAGGTGCACGCAGACCCTCAGCTAACCACGTGCCCTGACCGTGGCTCAGGAAATAGGACCACTCTACCTATAATCTCCAAAAAGAAATCCTGATTTTTTTTATAGTGGTTTAAGTCCAAGCAAGAGCAAAGAGCTCAGGAAGAACTTAGCCTCCTACAAACAAATGACCAAAATGACCCTGTGGCCCTGCCAAGATGTCACATTACAGCCCTACCAAGAGCATCTTTTGTCCTTTTAAAATGTGCCTTTCAGTGTACGTTCTGGGGGAACATTGGCCTGGTTCCTGAAGCCCTGCTCTAATTGTATATAATTTTTATAAATATAGTAATCAGGACTCACTCTGCCTTACAGTTTAAATTGAATTGGATTTTTATGGAAGCAAGAGAAGTCGGAAGGAAGAGTGCTAGCATCTTTAAACTTACTGACCTCACTCCTTGTGGGGAAACTGGCTGTTGGGACCTCAAAGATGTATTCAGAAACCACTGTCCTCTTGGTGGCCACTTAGGAGTAGGAAAAAACAAAAGGCCTGTCCTGGTTCTCACTAACCTTATAAATCGAAACTTAAGAGAACAGAAGTTACAAGTTAGTGGTTGTCAATGGTCTGTTTATTCAATATTTTAAAGTTAGAAAATTTCACATAAAAATCTGGCTTTTCAGCACCTCTTGGCATCTCAAAGACCAGGCCACACTGAGCCTGCACTCCCATTTGACGGCAATGGGCTGAAATCGAACAATAGCTGCACCCTTCAGACACGGCGTGTGTGCTCCACTTAGCCACAGCCCCCTCTGCTGCTCCTTGCCTCTCTAGCGCTGCCTGCCAGCAATGCCGCCACTATTCTCAAGATAGAGACGTCATTCCCTGTATCCGTGTCTCCATCAGAAGTGGGCAAATGTAAGATTGCTTGAGGGCCAAACGTTTCCAGAAAAAATGGGATAGATCATATGTCTTGTGAATGCGATGAACATGCTTATATCTTTATTCACTCAAAATATCCCCGCATCCATGTGAGCCCGTCTTTAACTGTTTATCGTGCCTTGCCTGGTCCTGGCACGCAGGGACTCTGTAATCCCTTCCTCTTGTAGATCACGTCATGGTTCTCAATCCATCGCCACTCCCTCTGTCCACGTGCCTTTGCTGTCCCCCTCTACAGGAAGAAGGCACTTCCCCACCCTTTGACCTTGGGCTCAGCCATGGGACTTGTTTCAGCCAGTGGAACTTGGGTGGATGGGACACAAGCAGAGGCCGGTGCTTCTGGGCTTTGTCGCTGCCATTGCCATGAGATGTCATGAGACGTACACCTCCAGGGAGATGCTGGTCCAAAAAGAATGTAGCCTGGAGCCAAGGCCAAAGGAACTCAGCCTTGGGCAGGCAACCCGCAGACATACGCGGCAAGAAGGAATGATCATTTTTATAAACCACTGGATTTCGGGAGGGTTTGTTACGCAGTAGCATCGTGGCAATAGTTGACTCGTACATTTTCTATCGTAATACCCAATTAAATCAGGGACCTAGACCTTTAAGACTCCAAAACAAGAGAGTTCTCTTCCTTTTTGAAACCTCACAATGTTGCAGGCTCATGAAATTAAAACGGACGGCATCTCCTCCCCACGAGGGATGAAACAAAACAAGTGAATTTGGGGCCTTGCACGACCCTGGCTGGTGCCCCCTCTGGCATCTCGACTTGGAAGGACTCCAACTTAGTCCCAGTCATCAGCCCTCACTCAGGATTTCTCAATGTCACCAGGGTTGGGGAGACAAATGGCAGACACGGACTGGCTTCATCTTGTTTTCAAATACGACATGAAAATGCTAAATACGATCAATATGCAACTCTGGAGAGCAGATCCACCAACACACAGCGAGCCACCACCGCCTGCAGGGAGAACATGCTGGTTTTCAACACGGCACAGTGAGGAATTAATCAGACCTGCATCCGGGGCTCTACCACGGAGTCAAGAGATCTGATGTCTGCGACCAGCAGTGGGACCCGTGGGCTTACCTTGCCCGACCTCTAGATGCCAGAGCTCATCAGGGCCGGGCCCTTCCTTCTTGTCCCTGCCCTCTGTTCCTCTTTCCAGGAGGCCTCGCCCATTCCCAAAACTTCAAATTGGGTCTCTGTGTCTATGTCTCCTTCCTAAGCCCAGACTCACAAATCCAAGCACATACTAGACATTTCCACCTTGACCTCTCACAGGCATTTCAAGCCTACAATGTCCAAGGTTAACTTACGGATCTTTCTGTCCATTCCTGCTTTGCCTCCAGCCTTCCCTGGAGCAGAAAAGGGGCCGCCTGGTTGCTCCAGGTAGAACCTGCAGGTTCTCCTTGGCATCTCCCCTCCTTCACCTGCCTTCTGTACATCCATCCAAGCCCTCCAGGTGCCGCTTCCAGAATCCAACCATGTCTCCATGGCCGCTCTCCCAGCTGAAGATATCATCCGTCTTACCCCGATGTCTACGACAGCTCAAGCCCCCACTGCCACTCGTGTCCCACCCCCATCCATTCCCCTCCCACAGCCTGAGCAAACATTCCGGAAATCCGAGAAGGTATAGGCTGACAGGATGGGAAGCTCTCTAGTGCTTGCAGGGGACAGGGATACCAGGTGGCCTATGGCAAGCAAAAAGGACTATCCCAAATCCCACACAATTTTACAGTGTCCCACCTGACATTCACGTAAGAGAAAAACCTGTTTAAAATGAGCTCCTAGAACTGAACTGATTTACATATTTTTTAAAAGTATTTTTTGCATCACTTTACAAAATTCTGGATTTTCCAAGGATGTAACTACCATGTAAATAGAAATCGAGAGAAGACTGTGCTTCTCTTTGTTTGAAACTTTAAAGAAGTGTCATTCACCAGTATGGAAAATCACACCACCTACGCAAACGCCAGTCGTGCTGACGGCCAGTGCCGTACACCTCCGGACCCTTCTGCACTGGCAGCTGCAGCCTTGTGTTCCCAGGGCTGCGTCTGGGTGGCAGCACAAGTGTTCCTTTTTATCTTCTGACAGAGTTTTATAGGAGCGTGTGTTTAGTGACATGGATGATAATTTACTAGAAATTCATTTTATTTGCCCTACGCATTACACTCAGGGCAACGCATACACACACGCACCCCCACTTGAAATCATGCGTATAGGTAGGTTTTATTATCTACTAATTCTATTTAATGATGGTAAAAAAAGGCATTACAAAATATGTTATAAAGGGGAGCACTGAGTCTGCAATAATGGGAACCATTCATTTAGAGGAAAATGTCTCTGGGAGGAAGCACAGGTGGGCTTTCGCCTTATGGGGGAGAAATGCCCATCGAGGAAAACTAACACCACTTGCGACACGAAGCCATTTAAAAATAAGGCAATGGGAAAAAACTTAAAAAAAAAAAAAAAGGAACCCTTCAGACACTGAAACGATTTTTGTTCAAAAATTAAGAAGACAAGGTTTCCTTTACAGTCAGCAGACTTGTTTTTCATCTGCACGTTCAAAGGAGAGTTAATCCCGGGCTGTCTCCTTGGGATTTCCACACCCGCAAGCTGCAGCCTCCACGCCTGCTTGGGGTCTTCACTCTGCCCCCTTCTCTTGGGGCTTAGGAAGAGAAACAAAGGCTCAAACCTAATTTGTGATGCTGCATCGGAGAATCAGGATGACCCGAACGTGACCTCTGCGAAGCTCTGGGGTCGGCTGGGAGCCCGGGGCTCAGGGAGGCAGTTTCATAAAGAGGCCACTCCGGAGACTTGAACAAATAGTCCTTTTTTTTTCCTTTTTCTTTTGCCTAAGGACTGATATTTGTGAAAATAAGCTGCTTTGTCTCATTAAAAATATGCTGAAAACAGAAACATCTCAACTATTTACTCCCTTATCCAGACAGTTGTAGAAATCGGGGGACCAGGTTCTGAGAAATGGGGTAACGATGGCCCCATCCAACCCCAGACAGGACAGTCATCCAAGGAGGACTCCAGATCACCTCTCCCCTCTGCCTTTCTTCCTCTCAATGTCGTCTTGGACCATGTTCTTTTGCACTTACAGGCTGGTAACAGTAACGGGGCTAACGTTTACTAACACTGTCTAAGCCCTTTGCCTCCCTTACCGCAACTTTAGTCTTCCTACTCACCCTAGGAGTATTATTTTCTATTGTATTATTTTCCCCACTTTACAGATGAAGAAACTGAGGCCCAGAGGAGGTGCAGAAGTTGTCACTTATCATGCAGCTAATACACGGTAAAGTCAAAATTGGGCCCCGGCTCTGGGCCTCAGCTCAGGCGCTAGCAACCCAGCTATCTCCATCCGCCGTAGGAGGAGGATCAGTGTTTCTCAGGGAAGGCGCTGAGTGCATTTGGAACAGGAGAGACTTTTACTGTGCAGAACTGTCCCTCACAAGGTGGCATGTTTAGTACCCTAATCCCTGCCCTCTAAATGCCAGCAGCATCTCCCTTATTGTAACAACCTCCCTCTCCCATCCCCAGCACAAGCACAGTCTCGCTGAGGGGTTCGAACAGCTGTCTTACAAACTTTCAAACACCTGCGTTCGTGGTATCAGAGGCTACCCCACTGAAGGCTGTTCACATTTTAAGAGCTCAGAGAGGCTGGGCATAATCCAAAGGAAAGAACTGCTACTGGTGCTATCTTCTGCACTATGAAACTAAATTGGGGAGCAGGAAGGTGGGGGGACCCTCCCAGTACCCTGAAAATAGTGGTTCCAGGGCCCGAGGAAGACCTTTAGAAGACCTGATACGGACAAGCTATGGCGCACCTCCCTCCTCACGATGCCGTGCAGCTTAAGAACACTAAATAAACCAGGAAACACAAACAAACATACATCTCTGTCCAGATTACAAAATTCCAGGTAAGTTCATTATGGTGAACTTTCTCTTTTTATTTCTTTCTTAGAAGGATGATTAACACATTCTTAGACTGCTGCCAGGTGATTCAAGACTGACTCTTTCTCATCTTGAACTTATCTTCAAACCCACTGAGGTGTGATATGAAAATAGTTTCCCAAGCTCTAACCTCTAAGGGAGTCCAGCTCTGTTAAAGTCTGAGGAAGAGTCCAGGAACCTGGCATTGCAAAAAGCTTTCCCTACGACAACTGGAATTCTCCCGTGACGGGGGAGCTGTAAACCGTACATCCACTTTGGGCAAGCGTTTGGCAGCGTGTGTGAAAGCTGAGCACGAACAAGTTCCATTCCTAGATGCGTACTCAACGGAATGCATACCTGAGTTCACTGCGACATGCAAAACAATGTTCATAGAAACTTTATTTGTAATAACATGAAACTGGAAACAGCCCAAATGTCCAAGTACATTGAATGGACGAATAAGGTGCTATATACGTATATAATGGAATAGTAACAACTATTAGTAGTAGTTAGTAATAGTAACAACTATTATAGTAACAACTACAATAGTAACTACTACCACATGCGACAACATGGGTGAACCACAAAAATAATGGTGGACAAGAAAAAGCCAGATATGAAAGAATACTGTGTGATTCCATTATATTAAATTCAAGAACAGAAAAAAATTAATCTATGCAATAGAAGTCAGAGAGAGGATACCCTCCGGGGAGGTATTGTTGACTAGGAAAAGACATGAAAGAGCTTGCAGGGCTGCTAAAATGTTCCACGTCTTGATTTATACGGATGTATCCATATGTAAATATCGTAAAGCCATACACTTACGATTTATGTACTTAAAAAGTAAAAAAAGAAAATCTCTACAGGTGATTCTGATGTCCCACCAAGACCGTGAAAAGAGACCTATTTCGTGCACGACAAAAAAATAATTATTCTGAACATTGCTAATTAAGAACTAAAGCTCCCAACAGCTCAATCTGCTTTGTTCTGCAATCATAATATGCAAAAATTGAGCTTTGTAAAATGGATGAATTAGTTGGCAATTATTTGCTTTGCAGAAGTGTTCACCATGGGGTTTCTTTGAATGACTGGTTCCCTTAGGTGCATTTGAAAAATAAGATCTGAGTCACCAAAAGCTATTTATTCGCAAATGTTAACAAATGTCAATGGATGCGTGAAGTGATTCTGACTTTTCAGAGTTTGGGCCAGTGGATGGAAGGAGGGAATTGAGCCTTAATACTCCAGACAGAAGCCAGGGCTCCTCAAAGCTCCGAGAAACTGCCATCCTGAAACTGCCCTGTGTTTTGAGCATTGTTTATGTGGATGCAGGGAAAACTCTCAGAGAATGCGAGAAAGGGACCACAGAAAGCTCAGCTGTCTTTAAAATGTAATGGGCTCAACGTGGAAGGATGGAGACGACATAAGACAGTATGTTTCAAAGTTCAACACGTATAGGCGTCACCTCTGATCTTGCTGCAAGGCAGGTGCTGGCCGGGAATGAGTTTGCATTTCTTACAACTTCCCAGGAGGAAGCTAACACCGCTGGTCTAGGTACCACTCTTGGGGTAGGAAGGACGGAAGGAAAAGAACTCAACGTGGGTCAGCTCACGTAATCCTCACAACCATTCTCTAAATACACATTATTATCCTCGTTTTACAGATAAGCAAACTGAGGCAGAGAATAGCGAAGTCACTCAGCTAGTAGGTGGGATTGAAATTCAGGCTTGTCTGATCCTAGGTTTTGCTGCAACACAACCAGGGAGAGCGGAGGTGGAGCTCACAGAATCCTTCTCTGCTCTGTCAACCTCCCACCCTTCCTGCACCCCCGACCCCACAGCTCTGAAGATAGACACTCAGCCAGCTTCCGGCCAGCCAACCTGATTCTGGCTCCAATTATATTCAATTACAATTGGGAGGCTATTCTTGGTGACCAAACATAGACAAGTACCTTGGTAACAGCCCCGCCCCTCCCTCCCGCCCTCTACACCCTTGTTGAGGCTGAAACTCCAAAAGAATAGCAATAATTATGAGGCGGCCGGATGCCGAGGTGCGGCGTCTACCCTCGCTCCTCCGGGGGCATGACCTGGCTCCTGGCCGCCTGCATTTGCCTTTCCTGTGGGACCTTGGAATCTGTCCCCTCCCCCTCGTGGCCCACCCTGCAATTACACAGCAGTGGAGATTATAACAGTGCTTATTTTTAAAATGTTGCATCTACAGCTAAATTCTCTACTTTTCCTCTAGCACAGACACCATGTGCCATTTTAAAAGGTGAGGTCCGAGGTCCAAGTGGTCTCCATGGTGAAGAGAAGTTGGAAACGCAGAGTGATTAAACTTCTAGGGAACAGCAGCATCCAAAGCTGCACTGGCCACCCACCATTCCTGTCCACTCTGAGAAGTCTAACCGCAGACGTACAGTGTCTGCAGGCGGCCCTGGATCTCGTGCAGGTGCTGGTTCTACCGAAAGTGCCGAGCTTCACTGGGGACTCGCATTCCAGATTCCCGTCCGGCAGTGGGCGAGACTCTGTGAGCTGACACCACTGCAAACGCGTGGGCTGTTTAATGTTTAGAAAGAGAGATTCCTCCCTCTGGTTCCCCAGGGCCTCTTTGGTAGGCATGTCAGGGTTACAAGACACATGAACACCAACCAAAAGAAAAAAAGCTGGAGAAACTATATTTATTTCTTACAAAGCTGACTTTAGAACAAAGTTTCAGGGATAAAAATAAATACAAAAGCCATTGCATAATGGTAAAGGTGTCAATTCTCCAAGAAGGCATAACGATTCTAAATGTGTATGTACCTAACAACAGAGCATCAAAATACACAAGGCAAAAAGTAATAGAACTAAAAGGAGAAATAATCAGATCTATTGATTTGAACTTGGATACTTCAACATTCTTCTCTCGCTAATTTTTTATTAAACAAGTAGGCAGAAAATCAGGACCGATATAGAAGACTTAAACAATACTACCAACCAACTGGACCTAATTAACATTTATAGAAGGCTTTATCCAACAACAGAAAAATGCACATTTGTCTCAAGTGTGCATGAAACACTTCACCAAGACATACCATAATCTGTTCCATAAAACAAACCTTAAGAAATTTAAAAGAATAACAATTATGTTCCTGAATCCTAACAAAATTAGACTAGAAACCAGTAAAAGAGATATCTGGAAAATCCCTAAACATTTGAAATTAAACAATACATTTCTAAACAACTCATTGAGACTCAAAAAGAAGTGGCAAAGGAAATTAAAAACTGTTTGGACTGAATGAAAATGAAAATAAAACATCAAGATTTGTAGAATGCAGCTAAAGCGAAGCTTACGTGGAGATTCGTAGCATTAAAATGCTTATATTTGAAAAGAAGAAAAAGCTAAAATCAGTAACCAAAGCTCCTACCTCAATAAACTAGAGAAAGAAGAGTAAAGTAAATCCCAAGCAAGCAGTGGGAAGGAAATAACAAAGACTAAAGCAGAAATCAATGAAGTTGAAAGCAGAAAAGAATAGAGACAAATAATAAAGCCAAAGCTGGTTCTTTGAAAAGATTTATAAAATTGACAAATCTCTAGCAAGAGTGACCAAGAAAAAAGACAAAAGAAAATTAACAAAATCTGAAATGAAAGAGGGCACATCACTATTGAACCCACAGACCTAAAAGCATAATAAGGAATACTATGACCAACTCATGTCCATAAATTCAACTTAGATGAAATGGAACAATTCCTTGAAAGATACAAACTATCGAAACTCACTGAAGAAGAAATAGACAACCTGAATTGTCCTATGTCCATTGAGATAATCAAATGTGTAGTTAAAAAGCTTCCAAAAAAAGAAAAGATGAAATACTATCTTGGGTAGATAAAAAAAAAAAGAAAGAAAGAAAAAAAAAAAGAAGAAAACCACTCTAGGCCCAGAGGGTTTTACTAGCAAATTCTTCCAAACAGTTAAAGAAAAAATAATACTAATTCTATACAATCTCCTCCAGAAAATAAAAAGGAATACTTCTTGACTCATTTTATGAGGCATTATCCCACTACCAAAACCAAAGACATTATAAGAACACAGAAAAAAATCATTCTCCCAGCAAGACTCATTCTCCCAGCATGCCTTGTACCCAGAGCCTAGTCATGTGACACAGGCTCCACCAATCAGATAACTCCATGAGACATTTCAATCAGAAATGAGCAACCGAAGACACTGGGCTCAAAGAATCTAATTCCGAGGGAGGTGTGGTATTCAGTGAAATTTTAGCTTTATTTCCAGTGGCACAGCCCCCAGGCTGACTCTGGCCCTCCTGGAGATGCTGTGAACTACCTAATCTTTTTTTCCCAATCTTCTTTAATAAATTTTCTACCTGCTTAAACGGCTAAAGTGGATTCTGTCATTTGCAATGAAAAAGCCAGGCTAACAAGGGGGAAAAGACAATGAAACAATACAGTAGGGGCTGTAAGAAGGGGCTATTCTGGGTATAGATGAAGAAAACAGTCCCCCTATGAGACACTGTAGCAGAGGGGTCATAAGCACAATTCTGTGGTCAAAGTCCTGGGTTCAAACTCTGGCTCTGCTACTACTTAGCTGTATGATGTTAGCTCAGTGCTCAACCTCTCTGAGCCTTAGTTTCTTTATTTTTCCTGAAACGGAGATAATAACACCTAACTCAAACGAGGGTTGTGATAACAGAATAAACTGTGTAAAGCAAAGGCTTGTTAAACATGGTAAAAACTCATTACGTGGCAGTTTTTAAATAGCATTGTCACCAACCCAGCCAGCACTGCTGGGAGAAAGTCAGGGAAGGAATCTCAGAAGAGAACTCATTTAAGTCACTTATTGAAAAATCGACCTAAGAACATAACCACACAACTAACATACCCTGCACTGGATTATCTGGGAAAGGGTTTGGTATATGGACGAAACAAGATTAAATCTTACCTTAAAATATAACACAGATTTCCAAAGGGTTTATGCTGAATGAAGGAAGTCAGATACAAAAGGGTAAATTCTGTATGATTTCATGTATATGAAATTCTAAAACAGGCAAAATCGATCTATAGTGACCGAAAGAGCAGCAGTGGTTGCTGAAGGCAGGGGTGGGGAGGGTGACTACTAAGGGGAACAAAGACCCCTTCGGGAGCCACAGACAAGAGATTAATCTTGATCATGGTGGCGGTTACACAGTGTATGCATTTGTCAAAGCTCAAACTGTACAGGTAAAATGGGTGCATTGTACTGTATACAAATTATATCTCAAAGCCCAGAATCCTCTCCCCCTGTCCCTTGACAACCCCTGCCCAACATCCAGTAGTCACTTCTCCACTCCTGCCCTCTCTCCCTGCAAATTGATGGCTCCAAGCTACACGGTTCCCAGCGCATCATTACAGCTTGTTAACTTGGACTCACCCAGACAAATTTCTTTCCCTCCCATCCAATTTTGAATTAAGTCAGGAAAAGATGGATTGGCCAAACATTACCAGAGTTGGAATTTATGACAAGCAGCTAATTTTTCCAGATGCTCAATTAGCATCTCCCTTCAGAGATGACGCCACAGAAACACTTACCCTCCATCTGCCTGCCCCCACAATCTGCCCCCACAATCTGTCCCTACAATCCAACTGCCCCAATCATGCTTTCACTCCAAAAATGCTTTGTTGAGCGCCCACCATGTGCCAGACTCTGGAGTCTGGGGGTACAGTGGTGAATGATGGGTGGTCCCTGGCTTCAAAGTGTTTGGGGTGTGGGGACCCCAACAAGTTAAAACTCAGATTACAGGGCAGCATTGGAAGTGCCATGATAGAAGACAGCACAAAGCATTGGAGGCATGTGGAGGAGAAGTCGAGGGGTGGGGGGCGGGCGGAGAAAAGAACTCAAGGAAGCCACCTGGAGGAGGTGACCTTTGGGATAAGTTTTGAAGGAGGAGTAAGAGCTAGATAGATCCTGCTTTTTGAGAAAATGGGAATAATTTTTTAAAAGAATTTTTTTAAATTTTTTAGAAATAAGGTCTCACTCTGTTGTTGCCAAGGCTAGAGCGCAGTGGCGTGATCATAGCTCACTGCAGTCTCAAACTCCTGGGCTTAAGTGATCCTCCTGCCTCAGCCTCCCGAGACAACTATTCCTCGTTGAGCTTGTAGGATGTACCAGACTCTGGGCTCAGACCTTTACATGGCTCATCTCATTTAAATTATCACAACCACTCTCCCCATCTTCCAGATGAGGTAACTAAGTCTCAGAAGTAAAATGACCTGTTCAAGGTCACTCAGATAATGAAGAACAGTAATTATAGCTAACAGCTGCAAACTACTTTCTCTTTGCCAGGTCCTAATCTGAGTTATTTCACCAAATTCTTTTGGCAATCCTACAAGGTAGCTATTACTAGAGTCTTTTTATACCTGAAGAAAGTGAGGTTCAGAGAGGTTTAATGATTTACCCTAAGTTGCACAGCTAAAAAGCAATGGATCTTGGGATGCAAACTCAGGTAGTCTGGCTCCAAAGCATGTGTCCTCAAGCATGACACTGCACTGCCCGACTTGTTCTGGGATCTTTGCTGTCAGCCACTAAAGAATAAGTCTCTTAGGAGGTTAAATGAGGTAGACCCTGTAGAGCTCTTAGCACGTGTCTGACACTCTGCAAGCACCCTCTGTTCTTGGCTGCTGTCATTAAGGACTGGTACTCAGGCACTAAAAGTGATCCATCCATCCAATACGTGCTTACCAGATGCCTGCCACGTGCCAGGTGCCGTGCCCGCCACTGGGGGTGCAGCGACAGAGTGAGGTCCAAGAGCCCAAGGAGCTTGCTGTTTGTCAAGTGCCTGTAATCCCGTTCAAAATGCTTGCGTCCTAAGGGTGAACCAACACACACAGCAGGGGGGATGATTGTATTTATACTCTGGTCTCAAGTTATGTTTAAGAAAAAACTTAGCAGAGGGGAAAAAAAAGCTGGGAAAAGAAAATGTTAACGCTTGTCTCTGGGTGGCAGAACAATGGATGAATTTTTCTCTTTAATGCTTTCCTGCATTTTACAATTTTTCTCTAAGGGAAAAATGTCCAAAAGGTGAGAAATGGTAATGGTCCCAGAGCAAGAACAAAAGAACCTGTGAGCACAACCCTGACTCTGCCTGCCCGACCTGGTCTGTCCTCACAGCCCTGCGGCCGGGCTCAGTCCTTGGAGGGGCTGAGGGCGGCTCCCCCATCAGCGCCCCTTGTCTGGGATCCTGTGGTCCGAGTGACCCACCCTTCCTCATGTTGCAGCCCCACGTCGCCCTTCCCTCTGGTTTTCTCCCCCTCTTGACATTCAATTTCATCCAGAAAAATAATGAGACATGGGTTCTAAATTGGAATGAATAAATGACATTGCTATTCATTATTTAATCTGCTCTCAGATTTGAATGAACACTTCCAGGGGTAATTACCGCACGACTCCAAATTCATTTCTAGGAAGCAGTCGCCGGCGGCGTGCGCAGAAGGTAACGACACAATTCAATATTTATGAAGCAACATTTCCCAAGAATATCAGGCCGAGAAGGCGCCTGCAGAATCTTCACCCAGTGAATATAAAAACCATTTGCTTGTTTTTTTTCCCCCTAGCGCTTTGGCAAAGAAAAGAACCTAGTTCTCCCCGCATCGCGCGCACACACACACACACACACACACACACACACACACACAAACGCACTGATTGTGACCCATCATCCTGGGTCCTCCTGTGTTAGGGGACCAGAGCAGGGAGCTTCCATACAAAACAGACCCCGAATAACCAGAGATGGTCCAGGGAGGTCACATCTTCAGAGACTTGGCAAGCGACAGCTGCTCCGAAGGAATCCAACCACTCAAACAAACCTTCCCGGATTATCTACACAGCGGGTGCGTCACGTGTTTTAAAAACACAACACAAAAGTACCAACCATAATTAAGTGGGTAAATTTATCTTAATCAAAATTAGAACCTTCTGCTCATCAAAAGATCCCATGAAGAAAATGAAAAGGCAAGACTCAAACTGGAAGAAAACATTCACAATACTCATATCTGACAAAGGACTGTGTCCAGTATATATATTAACAATAAACACGTGCAACTCAATAAGACAAAAACCCAATAACACAGTGAACAAAAGATTCAAACAGACACTTCAAAAACGAAGACATACAGATGGCCAGTAAACACATGAAAAGATGCTCAACATCTTCAGTCGCCAGGGAAGTGCAAACTAAAAGCACAATGAGATGCTGCCACACATACATTAGAACCGCGAAAGTTTTAAAAGAAAACCAACAACGCCAAGCGTTGGTGAAGACTGGACACCCGGAACTCGCACACACTGCGGGGAGAAACGTGAAGTGGCAAATCTGCTTTGGAAAACACCTTAGCATTTACTGTAAAGGCAAATATAGACCTATCACATGACCAAGCCATTCCACTCTTAGGTTTTTAGACAAGAGAATGAAAATGTAGGTCCACACACAAAAAAAGGCTTGTACATGAATATTCATGGCAGCTTTACTTAGCATAGCCAATAACCGGAAACAACCAAAGTACCATCCACAGGTGAATGGGTCAACAGTTTGAGGTCTAGTCATACCATGGGCTACTCAGTAATAGAAAAAGGACGTAACTCCTGACACAAGCAAAAACGCACCATGTTGTAGAATATGACGCCGAACGGAAGAAGCCAGACATGAAGAGCCCAGACGGCAGGACTCCGTTTACACGAGGGTTGAGAACAGGCAAAACTAACACACGATGACGGAAAATGGACCGACAATGGGGTGGGGTGGGGGTGGGAAGTGCCCACAGAGGGATACGAGGGAACTTTATGGAGTGACGGAAACGTTCTGCATCTTGATTGAGATGGTGGTGACGAGCGTGTTTACATTTGTGAAAGCCCATCTAACGGCATGCTTAAGATGTGCGTTTATGGTGTGTGCGTCATACCTAATACAGTCAATTAAGTTAGAAAAAGCAAAGCCATTCCCTCCAGTTCTCAGATGTTATAAATTCCAAGATTCATCTGTATTCTCTTTATGAAGAAGACGAATGAAGCAGCCTGTACTCACAGCCCAACACTTCCCAAGGGCATCCAAGCCCCAAATCTATACCTCATTACTCTATGAGCATCTATAAAATCCCTACTGTGTGTGCTGCATGTCAGAAAGCAACGTAGCAAAAGAGTTAAGGCCACAGCTTTGGTGGCAGATGATTCCGAATCCAAATCCTGCTCATAACAATGCCGGCAGACACAGAACATAGATATAGAGGAGTTACAGTGCCTTCTGTGGTTACAGAACAATAAACTTTGGCTGCACATGGGGCTTCCTGGAACAAAGACTGCATCGCCCAGGCCTCCTTGCAGCTTGGCACAGCCCTGCCACATCCCACTGGCCAGGATCAGTGGGAAGCAGAGTTGTGTGCGGCCTCCTGCAGACCGTGCTCAAGAGCTGGTGTGCACATGCCCGCTTGGGCCTGGAATTCACGTGCTGCCACATTGGATCAAGAGGCCGCACACAACAGAGCAATAAGACAGTCTAAGGCTGCGACACCGAGGGACTGCCGTGACCTCCCAGCCCCGGGTGCCCACGCACTCCTAGAAATAGGAGGGGAATAAGCAACCCTTTTGCTTGTTGTGAATTTCTGTCAACTCCAGCTCAGCCCAGCCCTAGCTGAAAGGCCTGTGTCTCTGCAAAGTTGTACATTGAAAACCTGGGTTTATAAAGGCACAAAACGAGCAGTTTACGGAATTGAAAGAAGCTCAAGGTGAAGCACAGCAGAGGAAGGCACCTGGGAGGTGGGCGGAGACCAGGCCGCACAGGGCCCTGCAGGGCTGTGAAAGGTTTGGGGTCTTTGTCCAAAAAGCAATGGGGAACAGCAAGGGGGTGGAGCCCCACAGTAGCAGACGAGCTCAGCATGCTGGACTGATTCCTCCATCCACTCTGCTCCTTGGAGAGCAGACGGCAAGGAGACACAGAGGTTACACTTTGCAGGTACGTCACAATCTCCGCGAGCTCGGAGGCAGGGAGGCCGGGCAGGAGGCCACTCCAGGGCCCAGGTGGCCTCAGCAGGCCACTGCCTTGTCTCCCATGCAGTGCTGTCCCTACAGAAAGACCTCATTTGGCACTCCTTAGGGATGCAGGCATCTGAAACCCAAATGCCTGCCCAGGCCCCGTCGAGGACGCAGACTGGACGTGAGACAAGGGTGGGTGGGGGTGTCGGCAGCTGGAGAGCGTGCACCCCACCACGGGGGCAGCCGCCCTCGCTCTCACCCACCCATCACTTTCTGCCCTGTGGAAGCCAGTCCCAGGGTCCCCGGGGCTTCCAATTGTTCAGAAGCTCAAAAGATGGATTTTTATAGGGGAACCTAATTTTTTTTTCCTTGTCCTCAGGCAGAAGCTGCCCTGCAGGCTGCCAGTTTGTGAGCTCAAATTCCCTTCCTATCCCTCTCTTTCTGCTTCTCCCACGTCCACCACCAAAATTTAAAAGGGAAATTCTACAACATGCAGCAAGAGGGGCTGAATGCAGATAACATTTTCATCGAAATTAGCAACTCCAGGACTGTAATCGGCTTGCTGGATGATAATGGTTTTTTGGTATTTTTTTTATTGGATGGACAAGAGAATTTTGGAAAATAAGCAGAAGGGAGAAATTGGGATTCCCCTCTGGAATGGCAAGGAGGCTCAGAAACGCCGGGGACGTGCTGCCTGCTGGCTTGAGGTTTGGTGCCCGGCACAGGGACACTGACCCTGCCTCGCCCACTCTCTCCTCCTGAGATCTCGTCTTCCCTGAGCTTGGTCATTAGCAGCTCTGCTCCTCTGTCCCCAAACGGGTCCCTGAAGGCCGCTGGCTGGAGACAGAGGTTACGCTTTGCAGATATATCAGCATCTCCAGCCACTGCCTACGGGGCCTGCCTGCTCCAGACACGGTCTGTAACCCTCTTCTTCCCGATTTACGATGATAAAACATGGGACTCTAAGGAGATTTTAATCCAGCTGAGCGGACAGAAGAAGCGACACACAAACATTTCAAGGGTATAGACCTGGGATCAGCCCACAGCCCAAACCTGACCCACCACCTGATTCTGTAAATAGCGTTTTATCGGGAACACAACTGCACCCCTTGTTTCTGCTTTCCTGCACCAACGCTGGAGTCGAGAAGTCGTAACGGAGACCATCTGGCCCTGAAAGCCTAAGATATTTACTATCTGGCCCTTTATAGACAAGTTTGCCCTGGTACAGAGCAAAGAACAAATATCGAGGGCCCGCTGCGTGCCCGTTGCTGTGTCAGGGATGGCCACACATCCGGTCATTTCACCCCCAAACGATTCTCAGAGGGAAGATCATTCTCCCGCATTTCAGCAGGAAGAGGCTCGGCGAGGCTGGCTGACTCACTCGAGGACCCCACGGGGAACAGTGTGGGCTCCCCGCGAAGCCCAGGCTTCCCGCCACCAGCAGGTCTCCGTGGAGCTGGAACTGCCCCCAGGAGAGCACTTTGGAAATTCGCAGAGGCATTTTAGGGGCACCACTGCATCTAGAGGGTGAGGACCGGGGATACCAGCTGGCCTGACACGCACAGGACAGCCCTGCAGGAAAAAAGAATGACTCGCGTCCCCACACTCCACCGGCCACTTGTGTCGGTAAAATGCCTATTCAGAGGATCTGGGGCCAAGCTGGATTCCACTTTACACAAGAATCTGGGGCATGGTTTCCACGCACATTGACTTTTCCAGGACTACAGCTACCGCGTAAATTGAGGGAATACGGTACTTTCCTTTGCCCAGAGTTTTACCAAAAATTGCTCACCGTTTTGGAAAATGTGAGATTTGAGTCACAGTGTAACACACCTGTGTGAAAGCCACGTTTCTAAGCTGATTTTGATCCTATAGGCCTGCAGTACGGCCCAGGGATTTATTATTATTATTATTATTATTATTTAAGCAGCCCTCTACTCCTAAGAGATGTTGGGTCAGGTAGACAACAGACTACACTTCCAGAAATGCTGTTTCACAGGGTTTTTTGTTCGTTTGGTTTTTGCTGGAACCAGCAGGCTCTCTCGGGCTAAGGGAAGAGCGGGCTGGGAGAGGGTCCTCAGCTATGTTAGGATTTTCGTCAAGGCCAAGGTGCTCGGTGCTTTTCATCCTGGAGGGCCCGAGGGGAAGGGCAATGCCAGCCTGCCAAGGAACAGGCATCCTTGAAGTTTGCCCCTCGTGTTCGGCCATGGTCATTCGACACCAGCGCCGGAGACAGGCTCTTCATCACCTCAAGCTGGAGGGAAATGGAATCCTCGAGATGAAGCTCAGTGGCTGGAACAAGCCCACCTCACAGGGGCTTTGTGGAAGGACGTCCCGGCGCTCTGGCTCGCACCCAGGAGCCACAGACCACTTGGAACTTCTCTGAGGACAGACCCAGACTTTATCACCAATTTTCCTGTGTCCTTGGAATTTGGTCTCAGGGACACGGCAGTCAATTAAAATCACAGTCCACCAACTTGAATGAAATAGCCCTGGGCCACGACAGGTCCCAAGCTCAGCTCACACACCGGGCAGAAGGAAACAGAGGCCTCGGGAGCAAAGCAATCACCGAGGGTTACAGCGAGGACACGCGCCACTGTGGAGGGGCCGCCAAGCTCCTTCGCCACCCATGGGCAAGACAGAGCTTTCCCAGCAGCCTCTGCAAGCACCCAGCTCCTCGGCTACCGAATGCCCAGGAGGGAGACCAGTAGGCCACACTCCCCGTGCTGCCCCCAGCTTTGAAGTACTGTCCACAGGCACACCGATCCCCGAGGTCCGGCTAGGACCTGGGCTGGTCTGGCCAACCCTGATCTTGGGACAAGCACCAACATTCAGGGAAACTAAAATAGCTAGCTCTGCATGCACCATCTCCTTTAATTCTTAGGACAACGTTTTCGGGTGGGTTCTGCTACTGCCCTCACTTTCCAGATGCCACGCTGAGGCTCACACACGTTAAATAATATTCCCGGGGCCATGGAGCTAAGCAAACGGGTGCGCCTGGGCTCTTAATCAGCTTCCTGCATGGCTCACTTCAGCAGACCTGCTCTGTGACCCTGGGCAAGCTGCTCACCTTCTCTGTGCCCCAGTGACCTCACCTGCAAAGCAGACATCATCTCACACGCTTCATAGGCAAGTCGTGATGATTGAACAAGCCACGCAAGGTGCTGGGTACAGAGCCCAGCACTCCCTACGGACACAATAAATCCAAGTCCTGCTGATGAGAGTAGCTATATTTCTAGAATCATCTCATGCCAAAGGAAGCTCCGACTCAGAAGAGTGACCCTGGAGGCGGCCAGTGTCGTGAACACAGAGCCATCCCTGGGCCCATGAGTGTCCCTGATCTCACCAGAACCAACTGAGCAGGAGCCACGATGTGTTCCCAGCTCCACGGAGGGGAGGAGGAATCCGACATCCGTGACATGGCATGTTTCTCGGTGTGCACACGACACACTGGTTGCAGTCATTTAATTAAACAGTTCTATAAGGGGGCACTTTGTATGATGGGGCAAGCTGTCCCAGGGGAACTATTTTTAAGAAAATCACAGAACTGCTTTTATTTTTAAAAAGCATCCTCACCCCACTTCTATGTATACGTAAAGCCAAAGAACCAGAAGCAAGGACAGGAACAGACATTTGTAAACCTAGGGTCGTAGCAGCATTGCTCACAGTGCTGGGAGCAACCCGATTGTCCGTCTACGAGCGAATGGAGAAACAAAATGTGGTATATGTTAATGCCTACAACGGGACATGACTCAGCCTTAAAAAGGAAAGAAATTCTGACACACGCCCCAGCACGAGGGACCTTGAGGACATCATGCTAAGTGAAATAAGCCAGGCACAGAAGGACAAATCCTGCATGAGCCACTTACACGAGGTACCTAGAGTCACATTCGTAAAGACGGAAAGGAGAATGGTGGCGCCAGAGGCTGGGGGAGGGAGGAAGGAGGTTCTCACTTAATAGAGTTTCTGGTTTGCAAGACAAAGAGTCCTGGATACGGATGGTGGTGACGGTCCCAAGGCGGTCTGAATGCACTTAGTGCCACCTGACTAGACACTTAAAAATGATTAAGATGATAAATTTTATGTGTATTTTACCACATTCAAAAAAAACTAAAATGAACAAATCACGCTTGCTAAGAAGCCAGTCACAAAGACTATATGATTCCATTTACATGAAATGTCCAGAACGGGCCAGTGCAGAGGTACAGGAAGCTGCCACGGGTGGAGGGCGCTGACGGCTGACTGACTGGCACGGGGTTTCTCTTCTGGGATGTTGAAAAGTGTTCTGAGATTGATAGTGGCGATGACTGAACAACTGTAAATATACTAAAAACTCCTGAATTGTACATTTTAGAGGGGTGAATTTTATAGTGTATGAATTGTATCTCAATACGGTGGCTATAAAAAGAAAAGTTGTGTCCAGGGAGAAATCACCCCCTCTTCTGCTCACTCTAAGGGTAAGGTGCCGCTTTCTTTTGTGTTTCCCCCTAAAGGGCCGTGTGCTCTTGCCTCTGGGCCTTTGCACATGCTGTTCCCTCTGGAATGCCTTTCACTCCTGGCTCAACCCCACCCAGTGCATGGTTCACATCAGCTCATCCTTCAAGTGTAAGCTTAATTTCTGGAAACCTCTCTGCCCCCTGGGAATGCCTGAAACCTGCCCCGCCACCACCCAGCCCCCTACCCCGCTGCCCCCTTGGAAGACCCACCATGTTTTTCTGCAGTGACTTAGTCATCTGTCTCCCCTGCCCCTCTGTGAGCTCCATGGTCACAGGGACCTTGTTAGTCACGCTCACATGTTCCTTCCTTCCAGCAGCGACACTGAGGCCCCATCGTGCTCCATCATGCTAGCGAATGGCTCTGCCACTTAGCAGTTACGCGGCTGGGGGCAAATTGCAGACTTCCCTGCCGTGGGTCTTCCTCACCTATAAAACCCAGCTAATACTGCCGTCCTCATAGAAGTTTGCGAGCGTGCAGGACAGTGGCCTCAGTTTGTGACTTCATAACAAATGGTAGGAAAGAGCCACGTTTGGTGATGGACACAGATGGAATGAGCAAGGAATAAGGAGGTCAGGGCTGGATTCTGGGGCGAAATGGGGCTGAACATGGGTTTTAAATTCAGCTAGTCTTTCAAGGATAATTTGTTGAGCAATCACTGTGTGCCAGGCACAGTCCCAGGCACCAGGGGCACAGCAGTGAACAAAACGGAGGGGACAGATTGCACAGGGTGCAGTGACAGGCGAAGGGAAGGAACGTTCATTCACTCGACAACATTGACTGCATCCCCACTTGGCTCAGGCCCCGCTCTAGGCATTGGGGTGACCGAGAGGGAAGAGCCCACCCTGCAGAGCTGGCCCTTCTGGTGGGCGGACAGATGGAAAACTAATCAGCAAGGCCAGTTCAAATGGTGGCTAAAATTTATGAAGAAAGTGACAGGATGGGAAATAAACCAGAGGGGTGGAATAATCTGGACAGGAAGACTGAGAAACAGTCTTTCTACAGAGTGGCATTCAGGCTAACGAGTAAGTAGGACCCAAGCATGTAACGAGATGGGGCAGAGCATGCCAGAAAACAGAAGCAGCAGGTGCAAAGGTCCCGAGGCAGGAAACTGCTTATTCTGATGGGGGCAGGGAGTGTTGATAGAAAAGGGAGCAGAGTGCAAATGCAGCCTTGAAGGGTGCAGTGAGGAATTCGAATTTTATCCTAAGAGCAATGGGAAGACATTAAAGGCAGGAAAGAATAAAAAGAACTTGGGATGTTCAGAGAACAACAAGATGTGGCTTCTACGAGCACAGCACATGTCCTGGGGAAATGAGCAGGGAGATGAGGAGAATTCAGGCCAGGTAATTTATATTCATGCGTGCAGGACCAAAGACACCAGTGTATTAGAGCAGCACGAGGAATGCAGCATTTCGACATTACTAAGGCAGGATGGATGAGGCGGGGCAAGGCTGGAGTCAGGGAGGCTGGGAGGCGCTTCTATTAGATCAGCTTGAATTGATGGAGACCCAGGTGGGAGCAGGAGAGGGAGGGAGCAAAGCCCGGCAGAAGTGCACTAGGAACTGGGAGGAGGGAAGCCGGGCAGGTCTGGTCCCCAGCAGGGAAAGAGGTCCCCGATGGCCTCGGTGTCCTGCGGAACGGACTCCACACACCTGGAAAGAGGGAATCTCGTGTCTCCTTTTGCTAACAAAACCCATACAGAGACTAATATGCTCAGGAAACATGGGACATTTTCAGGATGAAATAAAGATTTTTTTTAAATCTCTCAATTCTTTAAAATTCTTTAAATCATTTCAGTATTCTTTAGTAATCGGGGAAGCCTGAATGGAAATGTTTACTATCATGTTGCAAAATGTTATTAAAAATCCCAGGCAATCCTTCTCTTCCCCTTTGTGACCAAGAAAAACAACACTAGATGCCTTCTGTAGGTCATGTCCTTTCATCCGCACAGTGACCAAAAGGCAGGCCTTAGCGGCCACCCCTGCCTTCTCCTCCCCGCAGCTGTCCCCCAGCTATTTCTGCTGGTGGCCAAAAACCCCCTGCTAGACCCGCACCCTCTGCAGCTCCCATCGCGTTTCTCTGCTCCCCTTTGCGGATAAACACCTTTAAAAAAGTGACCCCATTTGCTACTTCCTCATCCTCTCCCCTCCATTGTCTCTTGAGCTCTCTCCTATCAGCGGTTCTTCCCCACCACACCTGGGGACAGCTCTAGTCAATGTCACCAACGGCCTCCATGTTGCAAATCCAGTGGTTCATTCTCAATTCCATGATGGGGGAAGCGGATCCGTTCAATTGACAAAGTTGTCCCGTGGGTCGAGTGCATGAACAGTGGCAATTATGCCCATTTTACAGATGAGGAAACTGAGGTGACAGAGATGAGAAGGCATTTGCCTGAGCTTGGACAGCTAATGAGTCCCAGGCACCTAGGGATCCAGGGACAGAGAGTGACACATCATGCACTAGATGCAGACCTGTCCCCAAGAGATTTCTGGCAACCTCTTGACAACCCTGCTGCAGGACAGGCAGGTGACAGCCCCACCCAGCTTCCCCATAGCTTTCGAGTCACATCACAGGCTGGACCTGTGCTATAGCAGAAAAAGCAGGATCAGAGGAACTGTGGCTCAAGTCCAAGCACCACTCACTGCTGTCTGGCCGTGGGGCCCTGAGCGAGTCACCCGGCACCTCTGAGCCTCGGTTCTCAAATTCGTGAAACGAGATGCTAATACTGGCCCTGCCTTCCTCGCGAAGAGGGCCGTGACGGTCCAGGAGAGGATGCAAGTGTCGAGCACTTGGCACACCGGGAACTGGCAGAATGACTATTTTGATAACGGCCCATCTGCTGCTACGCTCAGAGCCCACGGTGGCCGATATGCTACACGACGTCTCCACGCAGCCTCGCCGCGAGGCATTCCCGACGCCCACGCGTCTGTCCTTCGGAAAGTTCTGCTGCATAAAAGAGGTGGCTCTGCTTCTCTGGACCGTCCTCCAAGAGCCTCTCCCCACCCCACCCCACCCTCGCGTCACCCCTCCACGCAATTCCAGCTTCTGAAAGACGCAGATAGATCCTACTAGAGATGACCAGGGCTTTGGAAAAGTCAGACCACTTGCCATTTTCTCTTTGTAAAAGGTGTTTTGGGACATGATTAACAAAGGCTAAGATGAGAGGAAAGGACCGAAATGAGAGTCCCCAGGGTTTTTCTCTTTAATTTTTTCAGCTAGCTGACTGCGACTTGGAACAAGTTCCCAGACCTGGGCGGCCGGCAAGCTGTGATGAATGATGCCGCCGATGCGGGTCCTTTTTTTATCCATTAACATCCTGCTCGCGCCCTCGGAGCAGGGCATGATGTATGGCAAGTGTATTAATGCTCTCCGCAGGGCAGGGCACTGCGTGCTTTAATAAGTGGCCAGAGCCTTCCCGCCCCAGCCGGTCGTTTGCTACCGTGGACAGACTCTCGCTGAACACTGGCTGGAGCCATTGCTGGCAAGAGCTGACACTCATGAAGTACCCACTAGGTGCCAGGCACTGTGCGAGGTGCCTACCATGCCTGAGTTTCTTTAATCCTCACCAATGACCCTTTCAGGCCAGGATACTATCATCACTCCCATTTTGTAGCTGGGGAAGCTGAAGCTTGGAGAGGTGCAGTCAGACGGGGCCCAGGGTCCCTCGGTTACCCACCTTCAGTCAAGGCTGGGACTCGCACCTACGCCACCCGCTTCCCAAAGCCACACGGCTTTCAACCGCCCCACCAAGAGGATTCAAAGTCAAGTGCTCACTGGGACAGGCATGTATGGCAAATGCAGGCCAGGTGGGACCATGGTGAACTGAGAACACACCCCCACCTAAGGGAAGGGCGGTGACTTGGAGGTCTTGACAGTGTCACGCATGAAGCTCACGTGCATTAGGCCAGTCAAAGGAGCCATCTCGCAAAGGCAAAACCAGAGGGACAGCAAGCAAATGAGTGGCTGCTAGGAGGTGAGGGCGGGAGAGGTTTGACCACAGAGAGGCAGCAGGAGGAAATCTGGGGGATGATGGAAATGCTCTTGATAGTGGTCGCGGTCGCACAATCGGACGTTTGTCAAAGCTCCTAGAACTGTACGCTAAAGAGGGTGGATTTTACTGTATGTAAAGTAGATCTCCAATAAAGTGGGGAAAAAACAAATCTGTAGGCTGGATCTGAGCTGCCGTTTTGTGACGTCTCTCCCGCCCTCCACACGGTAGACACCCGTCACACGGCGCTGAGGCTGCCGGGCCGGGCCACGGGTGTGTCTGGTGGGGAAGAGGAAGGGAAGGGGCTGACTCACTGGGGCTTGAATCCTACCGTGTTCCGTCACCTACTGAGGGATGACTTCGGGCAACTGGCGTTACCTCGCTAAGCCTCAGTCTTCTCTCCGTCAGATGGGGTGATGACGACTTTCTTTACGCTGCTGTTGTCGGAGTTAAATGAGATTCTAGAGGTAACACTCCCAGCACACAGCGGATGCTCAAGACATTTGCCTGTGTCCTCTGACACTTCCATGGGCCCCCAGGAGTCCCGTGGGCCCAGCAATCATCCCCTTTTGTGGCCACCTTAGCCCACTGGCAACCTGGGCAAAAGCCAATCATGACTTGCTCTTTCTCCTGCTAGCTCCCGCTGGGAACCCCGAATCCACCCACAGAGAGCAGGTGGGATACGTCACTGCCCACCTCCTGGCTGCATTATCACAGGTGAGTTTATCAGACCAGCTGGCTGTGGGACCGAACAGGAAGGCAGAATAGCACAGCAGCTAAGAGCGGGGGCTCTGGAGGCAAACGCCTGTGGGTTCAAGTCCTGACTCTGCCACTTATTAGCTAAACAACATTGAAGAAGTTACTTATGCTCCTGGGCTTTGATTTCTCATCCCTGAAACAGGGATGAGAACAGCACCCAGTCCTCAGACTTGTTGGGAGGTTCACTGAGATGATGCTGTCGTGCCTCGGCCACCGTGGGCTCGGTAGACTCATCTGGACCTTACTGATGGGTTCCTGTGATCATCACTCTTCCCGGCAACCCCATCTTGATGAGTATTTATATAAGGATTAAATACAATAAAGTTCCCAGTGAGGCACTTAGCACTTAATAGTTGCCTGATAATTTGCAGCTGTCGTTGTGATTATTGTGGCTGCTACTCATGAAATGTCACACCCTGGAAACATCAGAGCAGACACAGAACATATCCAAATGGGACAGGTGGATCCCTGGGTCCAAATGCCAGAAACACAGTCACTACACAAACGAAAGGTACCTGGGTCCCACCGTCTCAGACAAGACTCAAGAGAGACCCAAGGGCCCCAAATCTCCAGGAGAAACTAAGCATTGACCCACTCAGGAGCCAAAGGACAAAACTTTGGAAACAGACCAAACCCCTCACAGGAGGTCACCCAGTGAGTCAGAAGCGGAACCCCCCAAAGGACCCTCTCCTCCCAGCTCCTCCCAGACTCTCACAAGCAGCCACCTCCGCCTTCACGAAGGGAACCAATCATGGAGCCAGGCCAGTCCATGAGGCAGCAGCAGCAATGAAGCCTCAGAGAGGAATGTCAGACTATCGGCTGCGCTGACTGCCTGGAAGGAAATCTTTCTCCCTCTCTTCCGTTAACTAGCTGCGTGTTTTGTTCAACTGGACACCCAGCAGGTGCTGATCGGGGCAACAGAACCACTATACATTCTTGTCTAACTAAAACGACTCCATGCAAACTTGCGTAGAGTTCCCCAGGGCCAGGCATAGCATTGGGACGACGGATGGATTTCAGTTCCACTACTCAGAGTTCCCTGGCTGGCCTCTTCCTCCTGGACCCGGGGAGGGAGAGAGGGGTCTGACACAATTCCTCCCTCATCGCTGAAGTTATTTCCACCTCTGCAATCACCGGGCCCCGGGTGTTGCCTTCCTCCCACCCCCTGCCCAGCTGGGAAATTGAGGCAGGAATGACAAGGAAGGCCGCC
This sequence comes from Propithecus coquereli, assembly GCF_000956105.1. Classification (NCBI taxonomy): domain Eukaryota; kingdom Metazoa; phylum Chordata; class Mammalia; order Primates; family Indriidae; genus Propithecus; species Propithecus coquereli. The sequence goes on from NW_012153785.1 coordinate 126,083, forward strand.
CAGCCCATGGGGGCTCTAGTTTGTCACACGTCCGGTGGGGAAGATGAGGGGATGTTTGGTTTTAAGCTACAGTCCTCCCTGACCATCTAAAAATATCCCTTTTTCTCATTTGCCTGTCTCCTGGGCAACCCTGGGATGAGCCAAACTCTCTTTGGGCATCTCCCTCTGTCGTTCAGCTCGGTCTAGTGCTCATCACTCAAGCTCGTCCAAAAGCCGCCTCCTCTGAGAAGTCCTTCCTGACTCTTTCACTACTGATCTCATCTTTCCTCCAAAAACCATTTTTTTAAATTCAAGAATTTTTTAAAACCATTTTACAATGCCAAGATCTCTGTGTCCAGCAATAAATAAGACACATCTCTACCCAGAAGGTGTTTTCTGGGAACGGGGTACTGCATGAAATCTGCCCCTCACTCCATGCTGTCTCGTGATATCTCTGCCTGGCCGCAGTCGTGTGGGTGAGCAGGAGAGTCAGAAAGATCCGAGTTCAAGTACTAGGTCTGCTTCCTGTGTGACTTCCAGCAAGCCACTGAGCCTCTCTGACCCTCTCTTCCTTGCCTGAAAAATGGACATAATAGTCCCTACTACTTAGGGTTGTTGTAGCCAACGGGTTAACGCAGGTCAAGTGCTTAAAATACTGTCTGGCACATGGTAAGTGCTCGGTAAATATTCTCCTGCTTTTGCTACAAAGGTGCTTGATAAATTGTTAGTATTTTTATTATTAAATTTCGATTTAATATTAAATGATTCTCTTCAACTGTCTTGTCAACTCCTTATCAGCAGTGATGTTTCTCTGTCCCCTACAATGCCTGGCAGCAGAAAACAGAGCCATTAGGGACTCAATATTTGTTGATGGGAAATGAACCTGCTCTAGTTTAAAGATTAATAGCTGCAAACATTTTTCTAACAATAGCAGCCAAACTTTGTTGACATGAGCCGGCTTATTATGCAGCTTATCATTTGTAGCTGCATACGTAGCTTATTATTTGGAGCCTCTGAAGGCGTCCGAGGAGTCTGTTCCTGGCCCCAAGTCCCACGCCACCGGAACACTCCCTCCCTTCCACTCCCACAGCCTCCACCGCCTGCATCCCTCAGTCTCCTGGAATTTTTATGTCTCCCTTCCCATCCTTGAGTGGATCAGAGCGCAGGCTCTGGAGTCAGACAGACTGGATTGTAATCCAGCTCTATGACCCACTGAGTAAGTCCGGGTTTCTCTAAGCATCTTTCAAAAGGGACTATCCGAATGCTTTCTCAAAAATGTAACTAAAGATTACATGACATAACACATCTGTGAGGCCTGGTACATATGTGTAAACATAGTAAATGTTAGCGGTCATTATTGCCATCATTGCCCCAGCTGGTGGTATCAACAGTATTATGGAATTAGAGAACTCAAGTCTGCCTGTTGACAAGGTCCCCAGATGCTTCCTGTGCATGTTCAATTTTCAGAAGCGCCGACATAGAAGGCCCAAGTTGCAAACTCAAACGTCTGCTGTGGCTAGAGGCAGCTAGAATGAATCAGTGAGCAGATTACTAAGGGCTTTGAGCATATTAGGCAATGTGACCGCTCACAGCTCCTTCTGATTGGACTAAAGGTGGACAGCTGACTTAAAGTTGGAAAATCCATTGGCTGGCCAGGAGCCAATCAGATTGGGTCTGTTATTCAAAGCCAGGAGAGGAGGAGGGAGATTGCTGTTGGTCAGACCCAGGTGGGCCTTGGGTGGGATAAGTAGAACTGAGCCCTGGGCACTCCCACAGTTGGAAAACTGAGCTGGAGAGAGGCGCAGATATACAGGTAGCAGCAGAAGTAGGTGACCCCATAGACACAGAGAGACAGAGAGGAAGATAACGAGCTCCGATGACCTCCCATGCTGGGGCAGGGGTACCTGGTCCCCAGGACTGACCCTCTGTCCCATTCAACCAAACAGTCTCTCCAAGTGCCTCGAAACACCCTTCAGGCATGAGAAGGCAGGAACCAAATAAATCCCTTAAATGGAAAATTATGCAGTAGTTAAAAAAGAAAAGGATAATTACGTGTGCTAACACAAAAAGATATCAAAGGCCTATTTAAAAGTAAAAAGTTACTAATCCATATACATAATATGATCCCACTTTCATCTTTGAAAGTATATATAAAGAACTACATATGACAACATGAATAAATCTTAAAACCTAATGTTGGGCTAAAAAGAAACAGAATGAAATTCACAGCACAAAGCCATTCCTGTGAATTAAAAGCACACTCACACCAGAACTGTGCTATGTGTCGACAACATACGTGCACATCCAACACACAAATCACACCCGTGACACCCACAGCAGGGATGCAAGTGGCAGTGAACGGGGAGTATGGGTGGGAACAGGAATGAAGCAGGAAACAGATTTAAAAAATAAAAATGAAGGCACTTTGCATGGCAAATGATGACAGCACGCGTGGTTGGCTGAATTTGACGATGACCCCAGTGAGTCACATCTCTATGTTATCTCCTCCCCTGGTGTGACGTGGAACCTATGACTTGCTTTCAGCCCATAACATATGGCAAAGGTGATGGGCGAGTATCTCCCATGACTAGGTTATGCTGTGGCCAGGCTGTCAGGATAGTCAGCTCCTGATTACGATGTTATGTAAGGCGCCATCTTAGCAGGCTGGAATAGGAGATTCTCCTACTGGCTTTGCAGACATAAGCTGCCATGTGGTGATGGCCCGCCAAGTGTCATTAAAGGGCCACATGACAAGGAACTGCAGGGGTCTCTAGGAACTGCCAGTGATCCCAGCTGGCTGACAGCTGTCAAGAAAGTGGGCAACTCAGTCCTACAACCACAAGGAACTGAATTCTGCCAATAGCCGCATGCACTTGGAAGAGGACCCCAAGCCCCAGAAAGGCGTGCAGCCTCATGAGATTTAGGTCTGAACTGCTGACCCTAAAGGAACTGTGAGGTAATAAAATTTACACTGATCGAAGCTGCTAAGTTCGTGGTACTTTGTTACACATCAATACATAACCAATGCAGCTCACCATGAAGTGGAAAATATGATTACCTCAATTGTCTGCCCCTGAGATAAAAGAGTAAATAAAATTAAATATAAATGTTAATACATGCATTAAAAATGGTTTTTTAATTGGCTTCGGTGGTTGAGTCACTCTGAGTTCCTTAAGCTCCTTCCTCTTCCACAGGAACCATTTTCCATCTCTTTAATCATCTTGGCCACACTCCCCTGGGCCCCTTCCAATGTGTGTTCTTCTGGAACAAGTGACCAAAGCTGGGTTCAGAATTCCACTAAAGGCCTGCCTCGTGCAGGGTGCAGAGGACTTCCCGGTCTTATCCATCACAATCTTTATGGCCCCTTCCCAGAATTCTGCTGACTCCATTCAGGGACAGTCACCAGTGACTACCCTCCCCCCTCCATCGGAGAGGATTTTGTCTGATCCCCCACCCTGGTCCTGTCTCTGGATTGCTTTTGTGTGAGTTTTGTTGTGGCTCTTTTCTGGGGACTTAAGGATATTATTTAGACTAAGTGACATTTATTGAGTCCCTACTGTGTGCCAAGAACTTTGCCAGACCCTTCACCTAAATTAACTCATTTGGTCCTTATGGCAACAACCCTGTGGGAGGGTAACATTATCCTTGTTTTACAGGTGAGGAAACTGAGGCTCGGTGAGCTGTGACATGTCCACGGTCACACAGCCTGGGAGTGACAGAGCTGGGGTTGGAACCCACGTCCTTCCCACTCCATACTTTTGTTCATAAAACAATATAAATTCATTTCATTCTGGTTTTAGAATATCACTTTCTTTGGCTTTTCAGAGCTCTTTAAGTTCTATTCCTGTCTTCGAGCATATTAATGCTGCCTGTTAAATATCATCTACATGATATTATTAATAAGCATTTTCTCAAATCCTTCCCCCAGCTTGTCAGTGAGGATGTTAAGTGGAAGAGCTCCCAGGAGTTTTTGGAGAGTCAATTACTATTTGGTTGAGATTCTCAAACTGTTTGTTCACGCATCTATCCATCATTTTGTGATATTTATTAATCACTTCCTATGCCTCTGCTAGGAGGTGTCAGCAGTAGCCCTCGGCTACAAGAATCTCACAGTCTAATTGAGTGATGCAATCTGGTTAGGAACACATTTGCCCACAGGGTCAATAAAAATGATGAAGAAAAATATTCCTGGTAATATAATCTATAATAGCAAACCCTCTAAATATCAAATTAGTAAACTATAGTATGCCTATTTGATGGGATGTTAGACAGCCATTGCGACATATCTTTGTAAACATTTGAAACATGAGGGAAAAGTACCAAATAATGTTAGGCCTACGATATTATCTATATGGTGTGTTTATAGGAAACCTCCTGCAATATCGGATAATGGGAAAAAGCAAAATCCTAAGGTAAGCATGTTATGGTAGATAATGAAAAAAAATAAAATATGTAAGGTAAACAAATGCCTTTATAAACATTAACTATATAAAACCCAACATGATGTAAAGGCTGCATGGTAGATGAAACTTTGGCGAGATGTTTAGGTGGGCTGGACTGAGACTTAATACAGCAATTCAATGAAATGTGGACCAAAGACATCTTTTTCTGGTCAATTTCCCAAAGCAAGCTGAAGCCTTCATTATTCCAAAGAACCCCATTTGCATTGAAAATGAGTGTCAGCTGTCTCTGAAATTATCATGGCCAGTTGGACCACACTTTGAGTAGCAAGGTCCTCTATTAACAGCCGTCCCCAACCTTTTTGGCACCAGGGACTGGTTTCATGGAAGACAATTTTTCCACAGACCTTGGGGGGAGGCGGCGGATCACCACCTCAGATCATCAGGCATTAGATTCTCACAAGGATGCGCAAGCTAGATCCCTCACACGCGCAGTTTACAGCAGGGTTTGAGCTCCTATGAGAATCCAATGCTGCCACTGATCCAACAGGAGGCGGAGCTCAGGCGGTGACGTGAGCGATGGGGAGTGGCTCTAAATACAGATGAAGCCTCACTTGCCCACTGCTCGCCTCCTGCTGTCTGGCCCAGTTCCTAACAGGCTGCAGACAGGTACTTGGGGGTTGCGGACCACAGCACTATAAGACACAGTCCTTGGCCTTAATATTGTAATAATGATGATGTCACCAATTAGAGTGACAACGAGGTCTTCTCTGATCGAACTTTTACAATTGCAACCCCCGCAATTCCTTACCCTCCTTCCTGTGTTGTGTTTCCTCCAAGCACTTCTCACCATCTGTCTCATCATCTCTAAGATGCCATTTACTGGGAGACACACCATTATTTTATGTGCCACTAACAGTGGGAAAAAAACGTTGCCAATTAAATGACATGAGGTCTTCACAATAGTCCTGAATCTGTTACATCAGCCTCTCAACATTTTAAACTTTTCTTTCATCTTTCCAAGGGGATTTGGCCTGTGTTTACTGCAGCCATGGGTCAATGTAGAGATCCTTCAGCACTTAATCAGCAAATGCAGCACAATTGCATCTTCCTGGTTACATCCTATAAAGCAAGCATGTGGGTGTTGTTGACAAGGAAAAAGTGGAATTATAATTACCACTCTAATGATGAACGTTCACTTCACTAACAAACGAATGCCCGGCTGCTCTATTCTCATGCCTTTCTGCATACATAATAATCGTGCTGAGTCATATGAATATGGTGTTAAGATACTTTAAATGGAAATTAAATGCAACACATGTAGTTCCGACAGTGCACATAACTCAACGAAAGTGACAGCCACATGAATGAGTTGCACAAGAAGACACAGCGACAGCCACATCATGACTATCTCCCCGTCAAAAGCAAGGAGGGGACAGCAGTTCCATTGACTGCAAAATGTATTCCGGTTTCAAAGACATCAAAATGGGGGCGGGAGGCTGTACTTTTTAATTTATAAAATCAGGCATTTATGTTACTTGTTTTCATCCCCTGCCCCAACTAGAATGAAAGCTCCTTGAGGTCAGGGATTTTTATATGTCCTGTTCTCTGCTATATTTTCAAAGTCTAGAACAATGCCAGGGATAGGTCAATCAGTATTTCCTGAGTGAATGGCTTGGCTCTGCTCTGGACCTGGCCCAACATTAGAACTGAGTCTATACATGTTGTATTCTACAGACAGTCCTAAGTCCAAGTTTGGCTCCTCACTGTGCTCATCTTATTTGCACATAGATACCTCATGAATCAGATGTCACATGGAACACTATGCCAACGTAAGAACTTTTACATATGTATTACACTTGAAGTTTTCTTTTTAAACGGGTTTTCATTTGGACTTCAAATACAATCATCAACCAGCATTTGTTGAATGCAGTGGTTATGATGTTCAGGGTGTATTGTGGGTTCTCAGGGTGCAAAAAGACACAAGGCAGGTGAGGGAGTCAAAGCGTGTTTGTGGAAAGACAAGGGCTCCCCAAGTCAGGGCTGGCCACACCTGTTGTCCCTGCTGTTCTACCTGGCCTTACACCCTCAAAACAGGCCCCTGCAATCCACCGTCCCCAAACAGCCACTGCCTCTGTGGCAATTGCAGGACAAGGAAATAGGGGTGATGTACAATGCTGAGCAAATTTGACTGTAATTCTAGAACCATCCTTTGCTTTTAAAAATGCCAGGTTTATTCTACTAGAGTCACAGCCTCTTCCGTTTCCCACCCTGCATTTTCCCTCACCCGATCTGCATTTTATAATTACAAAAATGATGTGTGCTTGGGAGTCTATAATTAATTATTTTAAAGTTAAAAGCTAAAAAGTGATACATGCTCATTGAATTAAAATTGTAAAATTAAACAAGTAGACAAAATTTGCAGTGAAAGTTTCCTGTCCGACTCTGGCAACCCCTGTTTCGTTTGTTATACGCCTTTCCAGACCTTTTTCTGCATATACTCAGCATATATATGTATAAATTCTCCTGTAAAAATGGAATCATTCTATACACACCATTCTGGGATAAACTTTCTCCATTTATTGAGGGCTTCACATCCATATTCATACCAGATCCGTACTATATCTGTATCTATATATCTACAGCCACAGCCACAGCTACTGGTGTGTTTTTTTCCCCTTTATACGTCCTTCATTGGAAAGGTACCTCCTTCTTTTTAAAACCTGCGCAGTGTTCTATTGTGTGCATGTACCCCAAGTTTATTCAAACAATTCGTCCTTGTGGGTCATTTCCGGATGAGGCAATAAACACACACATATAAATTTTGCCTTTTGTGTGGATTTCTGGTTAGAGGTAGAAATTCTGGTTAAAATGACACGTGCATTTTTCAGTTGACGATACTGATCAATCGCCCTCCAGAAAAACTGCCCCACTACAGCTCCTTCCTTTTGGATGCCTTGAAATAGTCACTGAGCACCTTCAGGTGCCGGGAACGTAGCCGTGAACGGAAACAAAGTTCCTGCCCTCGTGAGGCCTGCGGTCCAGAGAAGGGAGCGAGGCAATGTAAACAAGTACCGACGCTGCCACGGGCCCTGCACAACGATCAGAGATGCGGGAAGGACACAGAGAGGAGCTGGGTGAGCGGGGACCACTTTAGATGAAGTGTCCAGACAAATGCATTCCCCCCAAGAAAACAAGGCTCTCCCCAAATCCCCACCAATACGCCACCGCCATATTCTTCCTCTCCCCCTTCCCCACCCGTCTCTCTAAGATTCAGTGGTCTGAGGTAAAATAGATACATACTACGAACATATCTGAAGTAAAATATCTTTTCCCAGGTTGAGTGACCATTTATAATTTTTTTTCTGTGAATTGCCTGTTCTATGACTTTTGCCCATTTTTCTACAGTGGTGTTTAATGTTCTCTTACAGATTTGTAAGAACGCTTTATATTCTATTTTAAGAATATTAAGACTTTGTCAATTAGAGTGCCCATATTTCCCAGATTTGCACTTTTTCTTCTAACTTGATTCTCATGTCTTTTTCCATAGAGAAGTTTAAAAGTTTTATGTAGACAAGTTTTTCAATCTTTTATTATTTTGGATTTTGTGGCTGTTTAAGTGGTCTTTCCCGGCCTAGAATTACATCAGTATTTTCCAAAATTTTCAGTACTTTTGTATTTTACTATGTTTAAGATTGGGTTTTTTTTTTTTTTTTTTTTGGTAGGGGGTGTACAGTATGAGGTGGGAAACTTCACTTTTTTTTTCCAATTGTTATCCCAAGTATTCTAGCATCATTTATTAAATAATACCTGGGTGGTTCATACTGAACTCGGGAGCTGGAAAAATAGAGCAGCTAGAAAAATAGCTCCACCCCTAACCAGATTTGGGACCTCAGAGATGTCACTTAATCTGTGTCCCAGAGCTCTCATCTGTAAGTGGGGACAATACCGGTATCTATGCTTAGGGTTGTACCTGCCTACAATGGGCCATGGGAGTGCAGTGAGGCTCCAGGTGAGCACAAGGTAAACGTTACATCCACACCTGAGTAGGACACACATTCTGCTCGAATCAGAACCGCCTCAAACAGAGAAAGAAGGCAAGGAGTTCTAAGAACCATGAACAACCGAGGAACGCGATCATTCCCTTTCTTAACCAGTGTGATAACTTCCCATGTCAGCCAACCCCTTATGCTGAAAACGATGCCATAGAAGAAAACAAAGACAGGGCACCCCGCAGTTCCTTCTCAGCCCCCCCTTTCTCACAGGTAAGCTGAAGGTGGAGAGGTGGTAGAACGTGCGCAGAGCGAGAAGCGAAGCAAAGGCAGCCGAGTTGGTTTTGTGTGGGTTTCCACTCCTTGGCAAGAATGAAATATATGTTCATGGACAGGCTACAAAATAGGAATTGTGTCATTTCGCTGATTCCGCATATGAGCCAACTGCTCTTACATTTGCATTCTAAATGGGCATTGCACAATATAAAGATGAACAGCAAAATGTATGCTAATTTAAAATTTAATTTTCTTTTTCTTTACTCAGAACGACATCAAATAGCAAGGATGATAAAACCCTGGGTTGGGAGTGGCTGGCACAGGTAGGAGGAACCTGTTCTCCTCGACCAGGTCTCAGGGAGGGGCATGACCATTAACCCAGCTCTAGCCCTGCTGCCCTGCAGGAATCCTCATGGCACAGGACTTCTCTGATGAAAGCCTCTTCCATCCACTGCCATTCTCCCTGCAGATCCCCACAGGCCAACAGGGGCTGCCTACAGAGCTGGGGTCTCAGACATAAAGGTCACCTTCCCGGTAGGATGCTGCGCAAGACTGTCCCCACCCCCACCGCAAACTCCCCTCGCTCTGTGGCGGCGGCTGTCGCCTGTCTATCCCCAGACCCGCCGCTCTGGAAACTGCTCCATACCAGTTCCTCCGAGACGGGGACTGCTCCTATGCAGTTTCAAAAGAAAGAGCTAAAAGCCGCACGATGTTATCTGCCCGATTCGCTGAGGAGCCCGGAGGACCCCGGGGATTTCACGCCTTCAGCCCTTCTCCTTCTCTAACCGCGTTCCCTGTTATTAGTCGGCCGGCCTTCGAGCCGGGAAGTGCCCCGGCCAGCTATTTGTGGCTTATCTTTGCTGGAAAGACTAATGTAAAGAAAATAGTTCACGTCCAGACTCTTCACTTGGTGTTTTTCCCTTCCAGATAGACAGGAGCAGTCTTCATTTCCTTCCACCTCCCTCCGTTCTCTTACCCCGCATCGTGAACAACGCGCTTTTGTGTTCTTTCTGTCTTTTGCAGAATCTAACCTTCCTCGTCTCACCCTCCCACGGGGGTGCCATTTTGTTAAGCGCCTTTTTCATTAGCCAGGCTTCTGTCCACTTACCTTGGCACTCCGGCTTGCCCTGGACCTCGGCATGAAGCTGTGGCTTAGCCAGGTGGTGTCCCGCTACCCTCCTCCGCCTCTTGCACACCTGCGGTGATGGCCACACCACACAGGCACAAAGACACTACGGGGTGCCTGGCCCTATCCGCACGTCATCTCATTTTTTGTCTCAGGTCAGCCTTATGAGAGAAGAGATTATGATCCCATTTCACAGAAGAGCAAACCAAGGCACAGAGAAGTTAGGAAACTGTTCATGAGTGATGGGGCAGGATAGAAACCCCGCCAGGCCCTCTGACTGCAAAGTCCGTGCTCCTCCACGCCCCGCATCATTCCCCCCACGTGTGGGCACAGACACAGCTGAGCGTCGTCAGTGGGCCGGGCACGAGGCCCTTTAACAGCACCTCCTCCCGGCCCCTCAGCCGTCCTGCATTCTCCACGGAATCCTTTTGTACTCCTTCATTGCATGGTGACATTTACTGGGTACAGATTTAAGAACTCCTTTTACCTCTTCCTAGGGTTTCCCTTCCAGCCTACAGAACTCCACTTGAACCATCTCCAGCGGGTTCCCAGACCCGGAAGTGCCTCAGAGCACATAGGGATGCCCCCCTCCCCAATACGGATGCCTGGAGCCCCAGACCACCCCTGGGGGGAGGCCGGGAATCTGCATTTGAAAGCACAGGCAGGATTTGCCAGGTCCACACACTGGCGTTTGGACGCACCGGCTCCTTCAGTTTGCTGGTGCCACCTCGACTTTACCGTGCGCAGACTCACCTGGCGACCTTGCTGAAATGCAGGTTCTGGTTCCGCAGGTCTGGGGTTGGGCCTGAGATTCTGCGTTTCTAACAAGCTCATGATGACACGGCAGGTCCCGGGGCCTCAGTAGTGAGGGTTTAGGTCGGTGGTTCTCAGCCCTTGCTAAACATTGGAGCCACCTGGGGAGCTCTTAGGTCTAAACTGCCTCGGCCCGGCCTGCAGAAATCGCGCACTTGTCCTAGAATCAAACCGACGTCCCTCGGCTCAGTGGTGTGCTGCATCCAACTTGCAAAAGCCTACTGTTACATTTTCAGGAATTTTGTGAACCAGCTGGTAACCCGAGCCATTATTAGCCATTAAATTCTATGAACTTAAAATTAACTATAGTTAAAAACAAAGATAATACTGAAAAGCCGTGATTTCCTAATCATTACACTACTTTTTACTCCTGTGCTGCTGAGGTGATTTGCAGGTATTGTACCTGTATGGCGGAAACACTATAGGATGGGGCACTATTGTGTCTTTCTTCCCAGCTCTGTGCCAGTGACATCAGCCTTGGGGGCAGCACTCACAGCGCAGAAGTTGCAAACACTATGAATCAGGGTTCACGTTCCCAGAAAGCTGGTGGGGAAATATTTGCCAGTGCGCCTGCAGCCCTCACCTATCTGCATGCATCATAATTACCTGGGGCGCTGGATACAAGTGCAAACAGCTGGAGTCTACCTAAGACTCCCTAAATCCCGCTCTCTGGGTATGGGAATTGGGGATCTGAGAAGTTTTTAGAACAAGTGACTCAGGGGATTTCTTATCTACAGTGAAGTTGCTTTAGAATAATGATTAAATCTTCCTAATTAGCAAGGCTCAAATTGGATTAAGACATTGTCCTCACTGGACAC
>NW_012153785.1:139306-144954 GCF_000956105.1 Propithecus coquereli
ATGAGACGCTCAGAAAGTATCTTCCGATATGCCATATCATTTAATCTTCACAAATAGTGAAGGAGTCACCATCATCCCCACTTCACAGGTAAGGAAACTGAGACTTGGGAAAGTTACAAGAAAGACTTAAATGCCGACATAGGTCCTTTGATTCTGTTCAGCAACGTGTTACATAGAATCACTAGTTTTTCCCAAACAACTGCTAGTTCTCCACCAGTGACCATTTTCCTTTCTCTCTTCATAATAGAGGTCATAATTTTGCAGCTAAGCACATGGCTGCCAGGAATAAAGACTACATTTGCCAGCTTCCGTGGCAGCTAGAAGGGGCCATGTAACTGAACGCTGGCCACCTGGGATGCGAATGGAAGAGATGCCTGCATCTTCTGGGAAGAGTTCTTCAAGAGAGTGAGAGTATAAGTTTTCCCTTTCTCCTTGCTGTTGGCTGGAATGTGGCTGTGATGGCAGGAGCTGCAGCAGTGCTCTTGGACAATGAGGTGACCTTGGAAAATGGAAGCCATGCACACTGAAACAACAGGCTAGGAGGATCCTGGGTCCCTGGAGACATTATGGAGCAGAACTGCCCTATGAGCCCTAAACTGCCTCCCTCTGGACTGTTGCAGGAGAGAGAAATAAACCTCTACCTTGTTTAAGCTATTGCTATATGGGTCTCTGTTATTCACAGCCAAACCTTTTCATAACTAAGATAAAGTCACAGGGAGGAAGGGAAACACCAAGATTTTAATGTCCCCATTTTCCAGAAAAAGTCCCTTGCTTTCTTGAAAACAGAACACCTGGCCCACGTGGTGCCATGGGGGAAGAGAGGTGACCTGAGGCAGGGCCCATAGGTGGCACTTTGTAAACAATTATCCATGCAGGTGGAGCCTGGACCTGAGTCTTCAGTACCTGTCGGCAGTTCCTTCTGACAGCAGCTCTTAGTGATGTGTTTCCTGCAAGCCGGCACCTAACCAGGAGCTCAAAGAACAAAACTGAAGCAGCCCCACTAAGCATTCCAGGCACTGATAAATATCTATCAAAGCCAGCGAGGCTGGCAAAACTGACACCTCCTCCCCGAGCTTGGTGAGAGTTTGGGAAACAGCATATCACAGTCCTAGAGGCAGTCAGAACCTCACTAGGGGGTAGAGGAGAAATGAGCCCAAGCCAAGTAATGCCCACCCAGAGACGGCAGGGAGAGAGGGAGTAGCTTTTGGCAGGAACACATTGGACAAACGTGGAAGATGTGGACAGAGGAAAGAATGGACATTTCTTGAAGCATCTCCAATGTTGACCTAACTCCATTGGGTCTATAGTGCTGGTTCAGCCCCTGGAATTCTGCCACGGCATTTTCTCACCTCTCCAATGATTATTTCTCACATCAACAACGACTGGAGGTGGAATCCTTCCCAGTGTCAGCCACCTCCAGCCCTAGTTCTCTGCTGGATTCTCCCCAGGCAGCTCCAACGCTGCCAATACGCCATTTCTGGATTATTGATTCTCGCTATTTTTCTCCGTTGGCTCCAACAAGGGAGACAGTGCTGTCGGCCTGGCAGAAGGAAAACAATCAATTGGATGTCAGTATTGGGAATCTGAGAAACACAGGTGTTCCTCGACTTACGATGGGGTTGCATCCAGACAACCCCATCATAAATTGAAAATATCATCAATTAAAGGTGCCTTTAATACACCGAACCTACTGAACATCATAGCTTAGCTTAGCCTGCCTTGAATGTACTCAGAATACTTACATTAGCCTATAGTTGGGCAAAATCACTGAACACAAAGCCTATTTTATAACAAAGTTTTGAATATCTCGTGTAATTTATTGAATACTTACTGAAAGTGAAAAACACAATGGTTGTACAAGTACTTGAAGTATGGTTTCTTCCGAATTTGTATCACTTCACACCATCATAAAGTTGAAAAACCATGAGTAGAACCATCGTCTGTAATGGTAGCTAGTACTACTTATTGCCAGTATTTATTGCTCCAAGGGTGTTTGGCATTGTGCTGAATAATTTAGATTCTGAATCTATTGGCAAAAATTTATGGAGTATTTACTATATACCAGGCACTGTGTTAAACACTTTTACACGTATTAACTCATTTAATTCTCTCAACAACCTAAAAGATAGGTACTATTCTTACCCCCATGTTACTGATAAGGAAATTGAGGCATAGCAGTGGGAGAATTTCTCAAAGTCCCATAGCTAAGAGGTGGACTGACCCAATACAGAGCATCTTCTGCCACCTGAGGGGTAAAAAACATGAACAGGCACAGAGTGAACAGGGGTCTGAGAGACTAAAACATACAAACATCTGCACGGCCATCACTATGTCCTCTTACCCAGCTATATTTTTCTCCACAGAACGTATCACTGTAATAAGAATTGTTCATTGTCACGATCCTACCGTCACACGTCAGCTCCAGGAAGGCAAAGATTTTTTTCTTCACTGCCATATCTCTGGCTCCCAGAACAGTGCTGAGCACATAGTAGGTGCCCAGTTAATATTGGAGGAAGAAGGGAGAAGGAGAGGTCTGGAGGGAGGGAGGGGAGAAGAGGTGGAGGAATATTCGAGAGCACGGGGAAGTGCTTAGAGAAAAAGAAGCTCTGCAGACAGTATTATAGAGGAAAGACGGGACAGGCAAGTAGGTCACAGAATAATCCACTGGCCTCAGACCTGGGTAGGGATACAAGAAAAAATCCCCAACAGGATTTGATTGGGAACAAAAGCCCATGAGACCACACCAAAGATGATACAAAGAAACCCACAGTTGTCTAGGGGAGACAACAAGAAGTGGGGGAACAGCATCCAGAAACTTAGACTCTTTCCAGCTAGTGGTGCTGGGGGAGGGCAGGAGCCATGTTCAACTCCAACCAATATTTGTCACATAGAGATGCAACCTCCAAATCATATTTTTTGTGAAATAGTCTAAATTTTTAGGTGGCATCAAATTCCAGGTTATTGTTGTTATTTTTGTTAAATGCCATAAGAACGAGGTGGGGTAGCATGGTTGGACCAATCCTCCCACACATATTATAAAATCTGAGCAATATATTTAAAAAGCAACTACTTGAAGTCTCTGGAGAACAGCCAGAAACAGACAGAAACTAGAGGAAACTCTGTCCTTAAAGATAGGAAGTTAATGTTCGGGATTTGCATATTTGTGGTTTTTTGCCTAAGGAAACTTGCCAAACCACAAGCAGCTAAGAGCAACAAAAAGCTGCAATTTTACTGGCTTGAGGTGTCAAGGATAGAGTTCAGGGCTGGAAAAGCAGTTAGAAAGTTTGGTGGCAAATCCTGGACAGAGAGAGAGCTGTAGCTGGAATGAGCCCTGACATCTGTATATAAGATGCACCCAAACCCTCGGCTGACTACAAAACTACACGTGTGTCAGGGAAAACCCAGGGGCTACAGGGAAAAAGCATTAGCTGAGAGAGCTGAGAAGAGTTTTCAGATCCTGCTGACTATGAGGGAGGCAGTTTGGAGTAAGAGCCCATCCAAATCAGCTACTTGCTAGGAAAAAAAATCACTCTTCAGCGGAACACAACAGAATCCAGAATCTCTACAACATATCGTTTGTGATGCCGAGTAGCGAACCATAAGGGCACTAAATATACAAAGAAGCAGGAAAATATGGTCCATCATCAAGAAAAAAAAACAGTTAATAGAAAATGATCCCAGGTGTTGCAAAGATTTCAGGCAAGAAATTTAAGGCAGCTATTCTAAATGTCAATCTGTTCAAGGAATTAAAGAAAATATGCACATAATGAATTAACAGATGGAGAATCTCAGTAGAAATTAGAAACCATATGAAACAACCAAATATGGTTTCTAAAGCTGAAAAGTACAATAACAGAAATAAGAAGCTTGCTAGATTAGTGTAACATCACATTAGACACAGAAGAATCACTGAATTTGGAGATTATTCAATAGAAAATACCCAATCTAAAGAAAAGAGAGACAAAGATATTGCTTAAAAAATGAACAGAGCTTCAGAGACCTGTGGGACAATTGCATGTGGTCTAATATACATGTAGTTGGAGTCCTACAAGAAAGCATGTGGGCAGAAAAAAAATGTGAAGAAATAATAGCCAAAAATGTCTCCAGTTTGGTAAAAGGCATCAACTTACAAGTCCAAGAAGTTCAGCAAACCTCAAATAAGATAAATACAATAAAAACTATACATAAGTACATTACAGTCAAATTCCCGAAATCCAAATATAAAGAAAAAACCTTGAAAACAGTCAGAGAAAAACCAAGATATTTCATACAGGAAAATAATGACGTGAATTATAGCTGACTTCTCCTTAGAACCAATGAAGGCCAGAAGAGAATGGAGTGACATCTTTATGATGTTCAAAGAACAAAGTCTGTCCACCCATAATCTTACCAAATGAAACGATCCTTCCTTCAAAACTGAAAGCAAAATAAAGATCTCAAATACACAAAGACTGAGAGAATTCATACCCATAAACTTGTTCTGTCAGAACTGCTATAGAAAGCGTTTCATGATGAGAAGAAATGATACCAAATCGTAATAACCCAAACCTAAAGGAAGGAGCAAAGATCACCCAAAATGGCATATGTGTTTCAAACTGCCCCAAGGGCATCATCTCATGAAACATACGAAAGAGAAATCAGACGAAGGAGGCATGTGTGTGAAATCTTGTCCCCCAAACAAACAGTGGAGATTTACTCACCTCTAATACCTGCCTTGCTGCACTGTCGTGATGTTCAAACATGCAACAGCTCATTGCAAATGTTTGAAGCTCTTTAGAAACGCAAAGAACTGTTATGAAGAAGGGTCCCTCCTACACACACTATCTGTACTATTTTCAGGATGTAAAAATCAAAAGCGCGACTGGATTAAAAACACCTGGGATCAGCGAGGGTGTGCAGAAATTAGAACCCTTGTGCACTGCTGGTGGGAAACAGTGTAGTGGTTCCTCGAAAAACAAAACATGAAGTTACCATAGTCTCCAACAATTCTGACTCTAGGTACACACACAAAAGAATTGAAAGCAAGGACTCGAACTGATATTCATAGCAGCATTATTCACAACAGCCGGAAGGCACAAGCAGCTCAAATGTCCATCGACATGATGGGTGAACGAACAGTGGCACCTCCATACGGTGGACTGCGATTCAGCTTTAGCGATGAAGGAAAGTCTGACACGTGCTGCAACATGGGTGAACCTGGAGGACGCCATGCTGAGGAAAAGGTCGGGCACAAAAGGATGAATATTGCATGACTCCACTTACATGAGGTACCTAAAATAGTCAAATTCATACAGACAGAAACCGAAATGGTGGAGCGAGGGAGGGAGGGAGGGGAGTTAGTGTTTGATGGGTATAGAGTTTGGGAAGATAAAAAATTTCTGGAGATGGATCATGGTGACGGTTGCACAATATGCATTGCACACTTAAAATGGCGAAAATCGCAAATTTTGTGTTACGTACAAGGATGTGAAGGTACTTAATAAATTGTATTTAAAATGGTAAAATTTTATGTATATTTCACCACAATTTTTTTTTAAAGCTTCAAAAAATCACTTGGGATCCCCTAAGACATAATGGGTTTCTTAAACTGAAATTTCCCTGGGGTGTGGACCGCAGTGTCCCAGATCTCGAGGCCAGCCAGACGTCAC
>NW_012153785.1:146794-147357 GCF_000956105.1 Propithecus coquereli
TATCTGCCTTGGCTCCCCGTTTCCATGGGCTAAAGGCCAAACCCTTAGCCGAGTCTGTCCCGAGCACGACCGTCCCCCAGGGCCTGGCTTGGTAAACGCTTGCTGAAAGAGCAGGGGAGGAGAGGGCCCCCCTGCCAGCAGCCTCCCTCTCACCCCCGTCCCTCGCACATCCTGCCGGGAACACACCGAGCTTCTCTTGTTCTCCACCACCTGCCTCTGAGCCCACCGCCCACCCCCCGCCCCCAGCTCACTCTCAAATCTCAGCTTTTCCCCAACTTGCACAGGGGCTTCCGTGCTGCGAAGAATGCCTGACCTCCCTGGGCTCTCTTCAGACCCTCAGTGGATCGGATCATGTCCACCCACACTCGGGAGGACCGTCTTCCTTACTCAGTTACTGATTCAAATGCTCATCTCTGCTGGAAACACCCTCGCAGACACACCCAGAAACAATGCTTTACCAAGCCAGCTGGGCATCCCTTAGCCCAGGCAAGTTGACACCTAAAATTAACCATCACATGGAGGATGAGGAGGAAGCAGGCAGGAGAAGGGGGTGCGGCTGGGGA